>NW_028243236.1:0-55458 GCF_964263255.1 Lissotriton vulgaris
TAATATACTATCCGGTAGATGCATCAACGTTTGAAAATGCGATTTCTTATCTGCGAAAAATAAGGAATCGCATATAAAGAATCGCAAATGGCTATGCATCAATTTTTTCGCTAAATTTTTGCGTGTCGGTAAAATTCGCATTTTTCACAAAATCGCATTTTTTATGCGATTCCTTAACTGCGAAATCGCTGTTTGCGGTATCGCATAATGCGATTTCACACACATGATGCATCTCATTTACCGCCAACTGCCTAAAAGCCAGTACAGCAATTAGGCGCAGCTGCCCCTCAGTTAGAAGGTGTGGTAAGGGCGTTCACAGTGTGAGCTGTTCGCGGCGGTTGCTGTTGGAGTCTGGGACTTGCCTTTGAAAATGGAAAACGAGAATTCCGTTGCCGAGGGGCCTGCTCGAAAACGCAAAATCAAGTTCTCTGATCAAGAACTGGAAATACTCATCGAGGAGGTGACTGCAAGACATGAGCAGCTGTTTGGAAAGCTGTCTCTTAAGGTACCTGAACCTGTGAAAAGGAACCTATGGATTGCAATACAATCAAAAGTAAATGCAGTCGGAGTGGCACATCGTGACATCAATAATCTCCAGAAAAGGTGGTATGACCTGCGTAGCCGTGCAAAAGAGAAGCTAGCCAAAAGAATGAAATCTTCAAATCTCACCGGCGGCGGAACACCCAGGGATACAGGAAACACTCCCCTAGAAGAAATGGTGGAAGCCACACTTTTGCCGGAGACTGTAGTCGGAGTGACGAACATCGACACATCGGAGATTCCAACTCCTACTGAAGGTAAGGGAATGCTATGTGTGTTAAAAAGTGTGACTTCAGTCACTGAATTAACAAGTAATGATGTGTGTGCTGCATTTTGAATTAAAACTGATCTTCCTGAGTCCCAAAGTCTCTCCCAGTCATGATTAGAAAGACTTAGGAGCAGTGCATTGTGGTAGTTGTAGGTCTTTTGTTGGACTACATAATGATGAAGATTAGCATCACATATAAACATCGCCACATGCAAATCGGAAATAAGACACGACATCATTTTGAGTCAATTCATTGTTGAACTTTATATAGATATAGAGTAATGTCATTGCAAACAAAAAGTAACAAATGTTTTCACATTTCGTTGATCCATAGAGCAATTACAAGATCTCATCGAGCATGACTTAAGGGATATGCACCACTCAGAAGGGCCTGATAATGAAAATGAAAATGCTCCCAGTACATCTAATGCTCATTCAGTGCCAAGTGAGAGAGAGCGAGTGCGTCAACTGCTCCAGACTGATTCTGAACCAGAGCAGAATGTAAATGTGACACCAAGCCAGCCACAAACCACTCCAGCAGTGTCAAATATATCGATGAGCAGGCGTAGGAGACAGCAACAGTTCAGACTGAGTCGAAGTGCAGCGCGTGAAAGTGGAGTGGATGCTGATGGAACCTTCACAGGCAATCATGTGGAGGTCAAAATTTTGAAGGTGCAGCGTCCGCAAGGGAAAGACATTCGGATTATCAAAGGCAAAATGGGTCACATAAGCGAACAAATGGGCACTCTAGCAAGCAGTATGAATGCGATGATCAATGTTATGAAAACTGGCCATGAATCAACAACATCAAAGCTTGACCGGATTGCTAACTCTTTGGAATTGATGTGCAATTTGTTTAACAAACATCAAAAGATTTCTGCAAAAAAACAGGAGAAACTCTTGAACAGCATGCAGACACATTACAAGGAAATAACTTCCCTTACTAATTGTACCCGTGCCCTCTGCAAACAAACACTATCCACACAGGTACTTTTGATGAAAACTTTCAAACACATACAAAAAGGTGTGGGGGCATCCCTAGCGACATCAGCCCAAACACAGTCCAAGGCATCCACTGGAAATGTAAATGACAATGAGGAACAGGGTGACACCAGTGCTGAGAGTGGCACATCTCAGCATGCCTTGTGTGCCACACGGAGAAGTGTAAGAAAGCAGAGTGATGCCACTCATGGCAAAATGCTTACTGTGAAAAGTCCTGGAAAGGCATTAGGAGTGCGTGGCCACAAAAAATGACATTTTGAAAAATCTTGCAGGGTATGCATGAGTGCCATTTTAGTTCAATTCTACTTGTTCATTGGACCCTGGCTGGTTTTTTGGCCGACAATTTAATTTAAATTTCAAGTTGAGTACGAGTCATGTAGCCATTCATTTCATTTGACCATTAAAATGCACACATTTATCTCAAGATGAACTGTTTGGAGTTTTTCTTACCTCTTTCAAAAATAATGCTGTGTGATCTCTGCCCTTCTCCTCCTGCCCTCTGCTGCCTCTGGTCCATGTGCTCTTGGTTGAGGTTGTGGAGGCTGATTTATGTTCGGAGGTAAGACATCGTCCTCATCAAGTTCGATTCCCCTTTCAGTTGCTAGATTATGTAGCATTGCACATGCAGCAACAATTTTGCAGCAAATGTCTGGTTGGTACTGCAATGCTCCTCCAGTTTTATGTAGAATCCTGAAGCGTGATTTCATGACTCCAAAGGTACGCTCTATGACATTCCGTGTTGAAATGTGCGCCTGGTTGTAGTGCTGCTCTTTCCTTGTAGTTGGGTTCAGGTATGGAGTTAATATGTAGGACCTCACTCCATAAGCACTATCTCCTGCAATAGAAAGCAATGTAAATGTAAGGTAAGCATACATGTGTGCAGTTCAATTCAAAGTCTGTAGAGTTGAATGAATCATTTACCTAGTAGGTATCCATCTCCAAATTCACCTGAGAGCAATCTTGCATGAATGGCACTATGTCTAAAGATGAAGGAGTCATGGGCACTTCCAGGGTAACTGGCAACTAGGTCTGTGATTATGGTTTTTGAATTGCAGATCGCTTGAATATTAAGGGAATGGAAGCATTTCCTGTTCCGATAAATATATTCATTTTCAGAGGGAGGACAAATGGGAACATGTGTACCATCTACACAACCAATTACATGAGGGAATTGTGCCATATTGTAGAAATCCAGTTTGGTCTTCATTAACTCCTGGGGTGTGGATGGGAATTGGATATGTGACCTGATTCGTTGTAACATGGCATTTAAAAAGGAATTAAAAAATCGGGAAAGGGAACTCTGAGACACGCCACCAGCAATGGCCACTACCCCCTGAAATGACCCCGATGCAAGGAGGTGCAACGAACACAATACCTGCACATGGGTAGGTATGGCTTGTGTCCTGCGTGTTTGCCTCTGCAGGATTGGGTCCAATTCCTGAATTAAATCTAATATTAAAGTGGCATTCAGCCTATATTTCTTGAATATCTCAGCCTCTGTCTGCCCCAATAACGTTATGCGCACTCTGAAGATCCTCTCCTCGATGAGCCTTCTCCTCCAACCTGCAGCTGCTCTCAGCCTCTGTCTGCGTGCCAAAAAGTAAAGTGCAGCCATCTTGAAAGGCTGGATCATGGTCTGAGAGGTCCTTATATGCAGTACAGGTGATTGACAGATCCACTCCTGCCACTTGCTGAAATTAGCACCAAGTTTGAGTTCTTCTTATTTTTGCATTTCCTAATAGCGATTTCTGACACAATCGCAAATTGCTAATTTTGATGCATAGCATTTTTTCGCTAAATGACACGAAATCGCAATGTTAGCGAACTTTTTTGGAAATCGCAACTGAAAATGCGATTCCTAAAAATGCAAAACACTGCCAAATAATGATGCATACCAATGACATGCTTTGCATTCGCAAACGGCCGTATATTGCGATTCGCACCGTTTGCGAATGCGAATCTCGTTGATGCATCTGGGCATATGTGACATCAAAATACGTATGTACTAACTCATGCTTTACAGTTGGAGCGTATTTTATTAATTAAGTATTTACCTCATATGAGATCAACTAGGAGTGGCGAACATAGGGCTGGTCCCTGTGTAGTCCTGACGAAGAGCTTGGGGAATGCTCAAAACATGTTGACTTGAAATACTAGGTACACCTAACCTATTGTAATTAGGACCCATATTGTTATACCTGTTTTTAGATTATACATACTGGGAACAAGAATAAATCATCGCTGCCCACTAGATAGGTATTTTTAATTCACTTTCAGCCCACTCTACTTCACTACTCTGTCTGCACTTCAGTGCTCCTACGTAATTCCGCAAGTCTCAGCACGCCTCAGTCCGTAGATGACAGGGATGGCCCCTATGATGAAGCATGTCACCTTGGGGAAACCCTGGTGAGTGAGGGGACTCAAGAAAGACAACATTTTCTTTCTGACATTAATTATTCCAACTCCAGCGAGTGTTGTGAATATCCGCCTTCCAAGGGCTAGGTTCTTGATCCCTAGATTTAGGGATTTTCAGGTCTACATTAATTTTTGGAGGGTGACCCGAGCCATTTTCCCTCTTTCTCCCCCTTCTTTCTGAGTACCTCCTGGGTCACCTCATCTGGTCAGACCACTCATTCCATTGGTCAGTTCATATAGGGTGATTGTCATGTAGCAAAATGTAGACACATTTTGTAGAAATAAAGGCAGTACAAATTACATAACTATCAGGTGATCCGGGAGGAATAACACTCTTAAACAAAGATCCTTTAGCAAATGCACATGATCAAAGTCAAAGGGACTGTTTCTCTGGCAAATGTTCCCAAAATAGCAGAAATGGTGTCAAACAGTCCTCGTATGCGAGTGGGAACTCTCAGATTAAGACATAATTTCAATTCAGTTTGTAGTTTCAGTTATTTTCCCAAGAGAACAACAAGGAAAAATGCATGCATGCAGGCTGGCTTGTATTGAATTTCAGCTAATATAAGCAATATAAAAAATAGTGAAAAACATTTTCAATATGAGAAATATGACATTCAGGTATTGTATTCAGCTAAATTTCTTTTTAGAAAAGAGTTAATTTGATTGTAAATTATACATGTAACTATAGCGTATTACTACATTTTCAAAGTATCAACATATAAAACGATTTCACACCATGATTTGTAAATCTCTTTTCTCGTAATTCTTATTAGTACATATATGAAGATTATTTTCTGGACGTTTCAGAGCATTTGGAATTAGTAAAAACGTGCAACACCTGTTTCTCTTTTCTCACTTGGTACACGTTTTTCACCCATAGAAAGATGAAGCATAAACATAAAAACCATTCACAATTACACATAACTATTTCTTTAAAAAAAAAAAAATGATTGACAAACTGATGAGAAAAACATACCAATATACATATAATAAGAAAGACATTATTTATAAAATAAATATAGCTCGTTCCCAAAAGAGAACTTGTTTCGATTTCCACTTGGAACACATTACAACATAATTCATTTTGTTCATACAGAGAGCAGAACAGCAAGAATGTTACAGTCTGAAACTGTCTACAAGAAAACAGAGGGGCATATTATCAAGGGGGTTTATCTCCGCTTTTTTGGCTTTAAAAGCCAAGAAAGCAGAGATAAAATTATCTCCCTTTTACCTAGCTGTCGCTAACACCAGTTAGCGACAACTAGTAGGAGATAGCGACCATCTTGGGCCCCGCTTTGCATGTCAGTGATATTTATCACTAATAACATGCAAAGGGGCGTGCCAAGATGTCAGCGACTGGAAACAGTCGCTAACATCGCTATCTCCTATTACCAACTTTTGGAGATATTCGCGCTAAGCGTGAATAGCTCAAAAAGCTAACACCTGCCCTGAGCAGTTCTTAGCCATGTTATCCAATGGGAGGTGGATAACATGGCTAAGAGCATTAGCTCGGTAATGCATGAATATCGCTGACTTTTCAGCGATATTCATGCATTGAGGCCGATTTTTATCGCATTTGCGATAAGCCTTGGTAATACCAAGGTTTATCTGCGTTAAAAATCGCCGCAGCTCAGCGGTAAATTTTTGTCTCTAACCAAGCAATAGCGATAATTATCGCTATTGCTTGGTAATATGCCCCAAAGTATCTACCGAGTAGGTAGTGTTACGGTGCCTACATAACCTTCATATAAAATTACCCCAAATGTTCTCAAATTTTTTTAATGAACGGGCTCCTCTAAGTTTTGCCAGTGCTAGCGCCATAGTGTAAATTTCATTTACTAATGACCACCATTCCCAGATGTTAGGGGGTTTGGGGCAGATCCAGGCTCTAGCCAATATTAGTTTAGCACAAGATATAAGAATCGTCACTAAAGCAGGCCGGGGTAGGGAAACAGGATGTATATCAAGTAACTCTATTGAAGCGGTGAAAGAGGGTAAATAAATCTTTTTAATTTCCAAAACTTTATGTACTTCCTCCCAGAAGTCCCTCAGAGTTGGGCAAGAGAACAGCATATGTTCCAAATCTACTGCATCAGCTAAACATTTAGGACATTTGGTACGATCGCTATGGATATTATTAAAGGACCACTTGGAAATCCTTTCCGGTGTGTAATACAACGTACAAGTTGTTCGAAACTGTTGCAACCTTAAGCTAGATGATTGTACCAAGTTGTTAATGTTGGATAAAGAGCATGTTATCTGTTTGGGTGTTATATTTAAGCCCATTTTGCTACTCCATTTCTCAGCTAGTATTAAACAATCATATCAACAGCACAAATATGCCTGTAAGCCTCACTTATAACTGATTTGTTTTTGGTAGCATATAAACAATTCCAAATATCACAGTCTAGAATGTCATAAATTAGATTTTTCCTTATCAAAAAGTTGTGTATTTGTAAATATTTGAATCTCATTGTTTCCGGCAAGTTGTATAAAGTTTGGAGTGTATGAAAATCTAAAAACCCTTGTGCGCCGTATAAGTTTCCCAGAACATTAATTCCCTGAGTAGACCATCTGAGGGCCATCCCATCATTGAAGATCCCCGGAAGGCCCGGGTTACCCCATAGCTGAAGTTTCGGATGGTAAAAGGAAGTCTTACAAAAAGCTAATATATTAACCCAAATCCTGACAATATCCTTGGCAGTCCTAAATTTCACCCTCTTAAAGTAGTTAGGGTCGTTAACTTGAAGCAAAAACCTGTTTGAATCAGATTTTAGCAAGAATAAATGAAAAAAGAATGTGTCTTCGCTATTAAGCAAAGACCGGAGGCGCCTAACAAATGAAGACCAAAAATATAGCTTGACATCGGGAAAATTGAGACCACCCTTATCCATACTGTTTTTAAGGAGTTTCAGCGAACTTCTAGCTTTTTTATACCCCCAGATAAAACTGCTCAATATTCCATCTAATTGCTTGAAAAAAGAATTATTTAATGCTAGTGGGATGGAACGGAAAAGATACAAGAATTTAGGTAGTACCTTCATTTTGATTAGGTTAATTCTGCCAATTAAGTTCAGGGGCAATCTATGCCATTTTTTTAACAATAAAGTAGTAGATTTAATTAATTCGTTATAATTTATATTATTTGTTTCTCGTATTTTAGATGTAATTTTGACGCCTAAGTATGTCGCAACTTTACAAATCTCCGGGACCTTTACCACTGGTACATAATTAGCTATAACTTGTGTCTTGTTTATATTTAACTTGTAGCCACATACTTTCCCAAACTTACAAGCCTCAGTGGTGATCCCTTGTAGTGCCTCAATGACATCGGGAGAATAGATTGCAATGTCATCGCATATGCCGTAATTTTCAATGCCTGTACACGAGACCAGAAAGATACAATTCGGGGTTGTGCCTGAAGAGCATGTAAAAATGGCTCAAGTGAGAGGGCGAATAATAAAGGTGATAAGGGGCAGCCTTGACGGGTGCCCCGAGAAATCATAAAGTCTGAAGAGGTCAGCCCCCCATAGCTAATACAGGCTGAGGGATTATCATACAGTGCCTGTATCCACTTTATAAAATGCCCACTGAACCCCATTTTTGTCATAACGTGCCAGAGATACTCCCACCCCACTCGGTCAAAAGCCTTCTCGGCATCCAGCAAGATCATGCCGAGTGGCGTGGACTCAGTCTCGGCTACGTTGAACGCCGTTAAGGCCATATTGACATGGTGGTAGTCTCTCTCCCAGGCACGAACCCTTGTTGCTGCGGGTTAACTATTTTGGGCATAAGAGGAGCCAACCTAGTTGCTAGAATTTTCGCAAATATTTTGGCGTCGGTGTTAATCAAAGAGATGGGTCTTATTGACCCCCTCTCCTCCTTTGGTTTACCCTTTTTAAGGAAGAATATTATTTTAGCCCTGTTCCACGAGTTTGGACCCTTTCCAGTTAACCCAATGGATTGTATAACCTGTAGTAGTAAGGGTACCAGTTCCTCTAAACAGATTTTATAGATCTCAAGAGGGATGGTATCTTCCCCTGCGGCTTTCGCTGCAGGCAAGGTGGCGATGGCTTGATGGAGTTCTTGCCCTGTGATATCTTCAGAGAGTAGGTCTATTTCTGAAATATCACATAGATTTATTGAGTTCTCATCTAAATAATTCCGTACTGTAACTGCGCTAGGGGTAGATTCTGGAGTGTACAGGGACCTATAAAAATTCACGAATTGTTCCAATATATCATGCGGCTGGTCGTATAACTTGTTATCAGAGCCTCGAATACTAGCGATCAAAGTACTAGCTCTATCCTCCGCCACTTTGTATGCCAGGATTTTACCGATTTATCCCCTCCCTCATATTGCGCAATCTTGAATTTGTGTATATTGGCAATATTTTTTGGGATAAACTTTGCTTTAGTTTCAGATTTTAATTGGCCAAGTTTAAGACCTACCGTTGGCAGGTTTAACCGTAGCGCTGAAGCCGGCTGTGCTTCCTGGGCGGCGATACTAGAGATCAGAGATTCATTAAGTTTTCGACGCTCAGAATTTTGTCTAAACACATATTCCTGCGTAAATCCCTGAATGCTTGCCTTACAGGCGTCCCAGACTGTATTACATGTAGCAGAATTCTGATTGATTTCTATAAAATCAGTAGGATGGATTTTTAGCTGTGAAAGGTAAACAGAATCTGATGCTAAATATCTGGGAAAAGAGAATGGTCTAGGACATATACGAGTGTGTGGAGTGTCAAATATCAACATTATGGGGTTGTGATCTGAATAAATTCGGGGGCATACCTCCATTAGACTAGTGTTCAATAAGTTATCGTTAGCTAAAACCATGTCCAGCCGAGAACATAGTTTATGGGGTGAAGAATAATATGTGTACCCAGGAATGTTTGAATGTAAATACCGCCAAGCATCTTTAATATTATGGATGCGGCAAGTATCTAAAATAGAAATTCTAGTTTTACACATCAGCTGAAAACTCCCGGGCCTGGTGGTATCTAGTTGGTAATCTATAATGCAGTTAAAGTCCCCCATTAAAATAAGCTCCCCCTCCCAGTCTAAAAGTTTTACATTTAGGTAGTCAAAAACCCTAGGCTCATCTTGGTTTGAGCCGTATACCACACGGATTTATTATTTTCAATGCTCATTTGAGCAATGGCCCATCTGCTATCCTTATCGTAAGTAGTTTGCAAAATTTCTACCCTAAATCGTTTGTCCATAAGAATTGCAACCCCTCTAATTGAAGCCCCCATAAGTAGAGCAGGTTACAATATCATATCCTAATTGACAGAGCAGTTTTTTATCCTTGCCGGCTAAATGCTTTTCGGATAGTAACACAAAGTGAGGATTATATAATCTCAACTCTTCCGACACAAGACGTCTCTTATTTTTACTGTTTAGCCCTGCAACATTCCATGCTAGACACCTTATTTTATGCATTCAAAAGGAAAACAAACAACAAAGCAAAAAACCAAGTGGAGAATTTCTGTCCTTGAACTACACAAAAGTAGATATTTACTCATAGTTTTATTCTTAATAGCATGTCTCCCCATCAGATTGAAAATAATTTTTTTCAAGTTTTTACCCCCCAAACCCCCTCAGCCTGTGGAGAACAGAAAACCCCCTCCCTCCACCCCCCGGTCTCACATCCCCACCGGGGAGGGACCACCCTTCAGCTTCTGCTGCCGCTGTATAGGCAGGGCCTACGGTAGACCGCCTGGTAGAGACCCCCCGCCCCCTCTGAAAAAAAGTTTGCCTGAACACAATCAAAATAATTATTCCTGAGAACCATAAGGAAAGAATAATACCCGTGACCCCCTAGAATTTTTTTAACTTAGTCTCCCTAACTATTATATCAGCATAGTTGTATTTCTACCATATATGAACGCAAAATCCGTTCCGCTCGCGGATTTTGCGAATTTTCGGTAAATTCGCGATCCGCGAACTCCCGCGAATTTACCGCGAATTCGCAAATCCGCGAGCGGCAGATTCCGGGGGCAAAAGTTGAAGCCTGGCTGGCCTGTCAACTTGTAACTATTTTACGATGGCGCTGGCAAGCTGCCAGCGCCATCCTAAAATAGTTACTAAGTTAGCTTCAACAGGAAGCTCTAATAGATAAAATAAAGCAGGTGCTCACACCTGCTTTATTTATCTATTAGAGCTTCCTGTTGAAGCTAATTTAGTAAGTATTTTAGGATGGCGCTGGCAGCTTGCCGGCGCCATCGTAAAATATTTACAACATGCCCTTCCTGTGAGTGACTCATTCATCAGCCCAAAAACAATCGTGAGCGTCGTCGAGGCAGGTGTGCCTTCTTCCCAAATCTACCGTGGAAAATCAGCTGTGATGCTGGATAGAGGCTTTTGCATCCTTGACTTTCACGAGCACAATACCCGTGCTGTTCCTGTGACCAGGAGCTTCTTTCTCTTCATCTGCTGAACTGATCTTTCTCTGACCTTTTATACACACAAGAAGCATGTGTGAACTCGCATGGAAGCCCTGCCCATTTGGCCCCGCCCACACACTCGCGGTTTGCACCGTCTTCCCGCCATTCACCCACTATGATGGACAGCTCACCCAAGGGAACCCAGCTCCCCTCGGGGCGATTGCATAGTAACACACACATGGCCGCTGAAAGCCGTGGAAAATCCGCTGTGATGCTGGATAGAGGCTTTTGCATCCTTGACTTTCACGAGCGCAATACCCGTGCTGTTCCTGTGACCAGGAGCTTCTTTCTCTTCATCTGCTGAACTGATCTTTCTCTGACCTTTTATACACACAAGAAGCATGTGTGAACTCGCATGGAAGCCCTGCCCGTTTGGCCCCGCCCACACACTCGCGGTTTGCACCGTCTTCCCGCCATTCACCCACTATGATGGACAAATCCGCGGATCCGCAAATCTGCAAATCCGCCGATTTTGCGGATTTTGCGGATCTACGATCCGCAAATCCACAAAATCCGCTGATTGTGGATCCGCAAAATCCGCCCATACCTAATTTCTACCTAATCAGTTGTTATAATAATTAGAGCCTAACTCTTACTTGAGCCAGATAGAAATAGCTCGGCTTCTTTTGTATCATCAAAGAAATGTGTAAGCCCGCCTTTAATAACTTTGAGACGGGCAGGTTCCTGTAGAATAATCTGCCCCCCAATGGATTTAATTCAGTCGATCAGTTTACGCAGTTCCCATCGTCTGTCCATTGTGACCTTACTAAGGTCAGAGCGAACAAACAAAGAAAAATTCCATATAGTTATGGGGGTATTAGGTCGTGCTTTCTGCCAAACAGCCTGTGGCAATAAAAAATTGCCAAAGCAGATGAGAAAAGGACGTGGAAATTTGCTCTCTTTGTTCTTTCGAACTAGAGGTAAACGGTGTGCCGGCAGAATTTGAGAGTCCCAGTCCCAATCTGCTAAATCTGGGAAAGCTTTTGTAGTAAACCACACAAGGAAGGCCCTTGGATCTGAGCCTTCATATCCCTCCGGTACCCCAAAGAGTCTCAGGTTTGATCTTCTCTGCCGATTTTCCAAATCCTCAACTTTCAGTTGGAGAGACGTCACCTGAATATCATGTTGATTTACTACAGTATTCATACGTGTGGCAACCTCCTCTACGCCTACCACCCGGTGCTGTAGCTCTTCGATATCCTTTGAAACCCCACTAAAATTAGAGGTCAGTTCTTGTAGAGAGGTCTGTAGTTTGTTATTGTCCTCCCGCAACTGTAGATAGTGGTCTTGCGCTTCTGCGCGTTGGTTAGTTAGTATTTGCAGTATAATATCCAGTTGGGAAGAATTAGTCTCTTGTTTATCTTCATCTTCAAGTTCCTGAGGTAAGGTAATTTTATCAATCATAGAGATGGCTGAGGATGCAGAGAATGCTGAGATTAAGGCAATAGACGAGGTTAAAGTATAATTATTGGCAGCCATATTGTTGGTGTTATTTCCCCCATTTCCGCATGTAGCTAACGGCTTTGTATTGATAGTCAGCGTCGAGCCATTAGATGGTAAGGTTGCTGGTCCGGGCTCTAACATAGACACCGTCTCTTGTTCGGGTGCTACAATTGATGGTGCATTTAGGGGTGCACTTGATGCGTTGATCTCTCGAGGACCGGGACAGCCTAAAGTGCCCGAAGTGGGGTCAAAGTCCGTAGGGCTTTTCCCGGATAGTCTTAGTGTCATACTCCTTACAAGCCCCTTCTCCTCAATCCATTTTCTGAGAGGGCTTTTATCAATAAGAATTTTCTTAGCCGTCGAAATATTACTTGTAATCATCTGATTTAGAGTGGTACCAGCTTTCCCCCCTCTTTTAACTTTGGGCTTGGTTTTCATTTTGTGCCTTCTAGCCGCCAAAGACTTTGTTGTATTATCAGACGGGTCACCCATCTCTTCCTCCGTCTCCACTTCATAGTCTTCATAAGATCCTAGGTCAGCGCTCTCCTCTTCCACCTCTTCATAATTGTGACAAGCAGCTAGCCCATCGTGCACCCCTATGTTAGATAACCCAGTTTCATTAATAGCTACGTCTGTGGCCAAACCGGGGTCATAACCTGATGGTAGTTCAGTAAGACCCGAATTCACATCCTGCATCTTACCTGCATTAAGAACCGTATTGTTTATTTCTACATTTGCCATTTCATTTGTTTTTTCCAAATCCATAGCCATAGCCACAACGTTTAAGTTTCCACTTGTATCCGGGTTTGAATCACTGCCAGCAGCCAAGTCCTCTTTAGCCATAGTTGGTAATTCTGTAGATAATATCAATTTAGGATTGAAGCTTGTAGAAGGCTTTGTCGGAGCTGAAACTTTGTTGCCGGGCTGTGATTCTGCTACAACTCCTGTGGCTTCCACTGTACCTGCTACAATTGGAGCAGTTGAGTCTGCCGGGGGAGTTACACAACCAGTTTCACCCGCTTCACCCCCTGTCAAAGATCCTGCTAAGGCCCCCAGCTTAACCCTCGATTTGGTGGCATTTTTTGCTGCATTTTTCAGAGAGGAACCTGAAATGGTCAGCGTCGGGGGCGTAATAATGGCTTACCGGCAGTTACTCGCTCTGAGCCCTTGTCTCCCGCCGCCACTGCAGAGGGTTTTTCTTTGATGCTGCTCGTTGTAACCTCTCTCCCCGAGGAGGAAGAAGCCGAGAGAGCCGAGGTGTCCAGAGACGCCGCCTCTGCTACCGTTGCTCCTGCCGTAGAGGGGCGGGTGCCATCGCTGCCGTTATTGTTGCGCCGGTGGAACGGGGGGAGTGGCAACAACCCCTGAGGTATTTTTGCTATTGCAAGTGGAGCGAGGCGGGTTCTTTGGTGACATTCGGCTAAGTCCCCAAGCATGAGCAGCAGGTTGAAGACCGGACCAGCCAAACCCCGAGCCAGCGAGCAGGCTGCAAATTGTGTGCCGAATGGTCCGTGAAAAGTCTAGGAGCCAAAACATCGGTAAGGTTCGATATGTGGGTTTCTTTTGCCAATATCCAAGTTTTCAAGTTCTCGCCAACATTAAATCTTCGATGTACAAAGAGTATTTCATAGGGGCCTTATGTCCGTTATTTCATTGCTTCGTTCCTTGGTTCTCATCATAGGGGGTAGGGAGCCTCCAGGTTAGCTACCGCTCGTCCGCGTCCTCACTCCGCCATCTTGGACCCTGATACACATAACTATTTCTATGCATGTTAACTTTCATTATTTCATCACACACTTCATTATTTGAAGAGGATGGCTAATAAAATCTCAAAAAATACGTGAGTCATCGCATTTACTCTTCTTTTACGCGTGAAATGAATACACCAATATGATTTAGTAAAAATAAACTTATGTTATCCATGTGTTTCCATCTACTCTACGCTTTTATCTGTATGCCTTTACAATGCAGTAACTAACCCCAGATTCATCAAAACCGAATTCTGCGATTTCTAAATTGCGAGAAATACCGAATCGCAATTTAGAAATCGCAGAATGGGATGCATGAAAATTTGCGATTAAAAAAAGCGAATCGCAATCGGCCGCAATTGCCGATTTTTCCAATATCGCATAAAAATCGCAGAATCGGCCCATTTTCCCTGTTGAAATTGCAATCTCGCAATTCCCGAAATTGCAAATTGCGATCTCGCTAATTGCGAGATCGCAAAAACGGGAAGTCGCATTTCGAGCACAGTGATGACATCACAATCAGGAAGCAGGCAGTTCCCACCCTCATTCTGCATACTGAGCCTGAAGTGGAAGCAGCACTGTTCAGAGCTCCACTCCAGACCATCTCCAGCTCAAAATCAGGAGACACCCCAGTGCAGAGAATGTCCCAATAAGCAGCAGGGGGCAGTCCTCAGAAAGGAAAAGGAAAATAAAGTTTTCCGAACAAGAACTGGAATTCCTCATAGAGACCACGACCGTCTCTTTGGGAAGGATTCAAGGAGGGTGCCTGAGGCGGACAAGAGAAGAATATGGATGCGCATCCGCGCCAAAGTGAATTCCGTGGGAGTGACCCAGCGCTCCATAGAAGATTTAAATAAGAGGTGGTAGGACCTCAGGGGGCGTGCCAAGGAGAGGATCGCAGAGAGGCTGGGGGAGCGTGTCGCAACAGGAGGAGGAGAGGCCACTGTCCCACCCAACACCCCACTTGAGAATCTCGTGGAAGACACCCTGAACCCCCAGGCATGCGTGGGGTAACCCAGCTCGACTCCTCCCGACCCACCCAAGATTCACAAGGTAAGTGCCATGCGACTGCGACCCAGTCCCCTGACAATGGCCATAACCCTAGAACAACCCATCAGCAACCCCAGTCATGCAGACCATGCACACCAGAATAGCCCTATTGCATTGTGGGACATGTAGTCGGAACACATTTTCCATCTAGCCCCATACAGCCAGTCCTGTCCAGTGAGAGTCCATCCTACAGCCAGTCAGGGAATGTTAGCCTGCATGCATGTAGCAACCTTCTATGTGCAAGATACATGTCATTAATTACCGTCCACTTTACATCAAAGATGGCGCTGCAGAACCCAGCACTGACAGTGAGGCACTGCAAATAGCTGATGATCCTTATGCTTAGGATCATCAGCTATTTTCAGTGCCTCACTGTCAGTGCTGGGTTCTGCAGCGCCACCTTTGATGTAAAGTGGACGGTATGAGGGAGACGTCCATCCATCCCCTCAACCAGGACCATCAGGCCAAGCTGCAGCACCAGCAGTAATACCACCACCTGTCCCCGTGGACAGTGCCACCTCAGCGCCAACAGGCGCGCCACAACCGCAGCGTGTGACACACATGCCAGTGGGACTGACAACAACAGCTGCAGCGCGTAAACAAACCCGGCGCAGTGCCGCTGTGAGAACCCAGTCCAGCGGACTGGTGAGGGAGGCGCGCACCACAACAGCACACAGTGCCAGGGGGTGAATGTGCGGGCACCTGGGCTCTCCATTGAGCGCTGTACGCTCCGCATACATCAAAAACAAGCCCGTCATCTCGCAGCAATTCACCTACAGCTGCACAAGACTGCTAGCAATCTGGGACAGCTGGAGAGGGATGGAGAGGAGAGGGATGGAGAGGATGACCGCTGCAGTGGAGGCCAACACCCGGGCCATGTTGACACAGCGGGACATCAACCGGCGCCGCCACTGCCAGCTGCTGACCCGCCTGTCTGCGTACACGAGGTCAAATTACTTAATAGGGAATGCCACCTCCCAGCTCTCACGACGCTCGTTGGCCATGATCCAGTGCTGCCAGGATGTCGCAAGGGCACTGCAGCAAGTTACCACTGCAGTGCAGGGTCTGCAGGCAACTGGCCATGGCCAGGCGGGTAGGGGTTATGACACTAGTGAGGCAAACTCAAGCCACAGCAGCCAATCTGTGCCACTGGTGGTAGTACCCCGCCGCACCACCAGGCCCACTGCTGCCTCATGGGCAAATCCTGAGGAAGAGCTCGAAAGACGCCTGGGAGCGTCCGCCCGGAGGCGCCATTGACCATTTCTTAAGTACAATGAAGGGCCATGCTGCTGAGACAAGCATGCCCTCCTACAATACATGGGAACATCTGACTCAATATAGCTCTCATGTTACAGTGTGAGAAAATCAAAATTTATTGTGAACAAAACAATAACAAATATTCCGTACCAGTTAATACGACTCATGTTGTTATTTGAATTGTCATGCATGAGTGAAGTGTTGGGTGAGGGGAGTGGGTGCACTAGAAACAGTTAATAGTGATTTGGTTGCGGCGCCTGTATCCTTCTGCAGGATTCTCCCCGTGTGCATGCCGCACATGTGCAGGTGGGCGGTTGTCCCCTTCCGACTCACTGCCAGAGATCTCTACAGGTATCCTGTGCTTGGTAGCAATGTTGTGGAGTATTGCACACACAGCCTTTCACTGACGATCAGATCTCCCGAGGCTTCGCCGGGAGCAACAACGCTACCTGGTGTGGCGCAACTTTGTGTTTTAAATAGGAAAGACTGTTTTAATAACTTTACCTCCTCCTGCTCTGGGGCTGCGCTCTGGACATCGCGCACCCCTTGCCGCCACTTCATCCCCTTGGCTCCCGCTGCCAGAGCGCCCCACGCTGATCGTTCTCCCCCCTCTGACGGGCAGGTCACTGCTGCGGGGACGGGCGTGGCCACCATCTTGGGCTGCTCTGTGGTTGGTGGGGCAGCTCCTCTGTCCCTCCCCCCCTGGCAATTTCTTCCGGACTGGTTGAGTCCCGCCCCAGCTTTCACTGACGATCAGATCTCTTGAGGCTTCGCCGGGAGCAACAACGCTACCTGGTGTGGCGCAACTTTGTGTTTTAAATAGGAAAGACTGTTTTAATAACTTTACCTCCTCCTGCTCTGGGGCTGCGCTCTGGACATCGCGCACCCCTTGCCGCCACTTCATCCCCTTGGCTCCCGCTGCCAAAGCGCCCCACGCTGATCGTTCTCCCCCCTCTGACGGGCAGGTCACTGGGGCGGGGACGGGCGTGGCCACCATCTTGGGCTGCTCTGTGGTTGGTGGGGCAGCTCCTCTGCCCCTCCACCCCCTGCCACGCCCCTACTACTTCCGGCGGCCTACTTTATGGCTCTCCTATCCCGGCTGCGCAGCGGATGAGCGCAGCGGGCCCGACGAAGGCGCGCCGAAGTTGCGCCTAAGTTAAGCCCGTCTGCGCCCGTCCGCGACGGGCCGGGACCAGGGGCCACAGCCCCTGCCTCTTTACTCGCATACTCCTCTGCGCAACTTCTCTCCTGCTCTGCTGATGTGCCCCTTTCCCATTCCCTCACGCAGCATCTCACTTCCCTAGGTATCTATGCCCCCCATCTTGACCGTGCCACTTCCCCGAGAGCTATTCCTTCCTTGCCCTCCCAGGATCCCATGCTTTCTACCACCACACTTTCTCCTTCTCACATTGCCTCTGCCTGCCTCCTTAACACTCGCTCGGCAGGCAAGCATCAACTGCAATTATTTAACCTTCTTACCTCCGATTCCCCTGACATTCTGTTTTTAACAGAAACTTGGTTCTCAGAGGCTTCACACCCTGATATCTTGGCCATCTTCCCCGATTCCTACTACGCCCTCCGGGCTGATCGCCCTGACGGCAGGATCGGAGGGGGTGTAGCCATGATTGTTCGGGCCAGCCTCCAATTCCAGCTTCTCCCTCAATCTTCCATAGCTGGAGTGGATTTTTTGGGTGCCCGTTCCACTAACCTTCCCGCCCCTCTGACTGTTGTCCTTGTGTACCGCCCCCCCCTGAGCATGCCTTTGTTTGTGGCCTCCCTGCAGGAACTCCTTGCTACCCTAGTAGTTAACAACTCCTCGGTTCTCCTGCTGGGAGACTTCAATTACTGGCCTGGTGACCCCAGGGAGGATCTGGCGTCCAAGGACTTCACGGCCACCCTCTCGTGTCTTAACCTCCTGTCTCACGTTTCTGCTCCCACCCATAATCTTGGTCATACATTGGACCAAGTCTGGTCATCTCAGGACATTGTCTCTCCCCCTAGCATCCTTCCTTGCACCTGGTCTGACCACTCTCTTATTTTCTTCACTATTAACCTCGGTTCCCTTCACAAATCCTCTCGCCCCAAGAACATCTTTGCACGCAACTGGAACCGCGTGGACCTCCCTTCCCTTTCCCTCTCCCTGGCATCCTCCCCTCCTGACCTCAACGGCCTTTCTCTCGATCTTCAGGCCGTTGCAGTCAGCAATTGGTTATCTTCTGGTTGTGATCTAGTTGCCCCTCTTAAAATAGTCAAGTCTATTCGCCCACACGAGGCCCATAGATGGTTCAACTCTGAACTCAAGGTCCTTAAACTGGAACTCAGACGCTCTGAGCGTCTTTGGCGCCGCAGTTATTGCCCTGATCTCAAGGCCAAATATAAACGTCTTCTTAATGATTATAAGAAAGCTATCCTTGTGTCCAAGACCAAGTATTTCTCTGAGCAGGTAGCATTATCCGCTAATAAATCTAAAGAGATCTTTTCCTTGGTCACTAATCTGGCCACCTCTGATTGTGTCTGCCCCAAGCTTATCCCTTCCCAGGCCCTCTGTTCTTCCTTAAACGACTTCTTTATCGAGAAGATCGCTAAAATTAAATCCAACATTCCTACCACTCCCTTCCTTTCCCTTCATCCTGCCCTTCCTGTGTCTAATTCTTCCTTTGCTTCCTTCACACTATTTTCCTTGGATTCCTTTCTAGCTTTACTTATCAAAATCAAGTCTGGCTCCCCTGCCGAATGTGCCCCTGCCCGTGTGCTGAGAACTCTCTTTACCTCTTGCCCTACTACTCCTCTTTCCTTTCTTAATGCTTCCCTTTCAACTGGCTTGGTCCCCTCTTCATTTAAATCTGCGATTGTTTTTCCCATCCTCAAAAAACCTGGTCTTGATTCTTCCCTCCCTTCTAATTTCAGACCTATTTGTCTTCTTCCCTATCTTGCCAAAATCCTCGAAAGTTATGCCACCTCCTGTCTTTCCTCTTATATTGAGCAGAACCATCTCCTCGCTTCCCACCAAGCAGGCTTCCGCTCGGGCCACTCGACCGAGTCAGTGGTGCTTGCGGTTCTCGATGAGTTGAAAGCCAAGTCCGACACCAACTCCCCTCAAGCCCTGGACTTATCCGCTGCGTTTGACACGGTCGATCATACCATCCTTCTTGACCGTGTCAGCGCAGCGGGCATTCGGGGCTCCGCTCTTTCCTGGATTACGTCCTTTCTTTCAGGACGCTCACAAGCTGTTCACCTCTCCGGTTTCTCTGCCTCCCCCCTCCCAGTGTCCTGTGGGGTTCCCCAAGGTTCCTCTCTCTCCCCTCTTCTTTTCAATCTTTATATTCGCCCCCTTATTGTTTCTCTTCTCGATCTGGGGGTCTCTGTGTACAACTACGCAGATGACCTCCAGCTTGTCTTTGATTTTTCTTCCTCTTCTCACTTCTTATCTTTTTTTCGTTCCACTCTGGTTTTCATTTCCGGGTGGATGAGCGCCAATCACCTCAAGCTCAATCCAGATAAGACTGAGCTTGTCTTGACTGGTGGCTCATCCAACCCCTGGTCCTCTGCTTTCTGGCCCCCTATTTTTGGTCCCCCTCCTACCCCTGTTCCTTCCGTTAAAACGCTGGGCATTAAGGTCAGCCATGACCTGTCAATGCACGGCCAGGTCAGTTCTGTAGTGTCTTCTTGCTTTCTTTCCCTCCGACTGATTCGTAAAATTTCCCGTTTCTTTTCCCTTGATTCCCTCAAAATTATTATTTCGGCCCTCATCACTTCCCGCCTTGATTATGGAAACAGCTTGTTCGTGGGTATCCCTGACTACAAAACCCGTTGTCTCCAAGCAATCCAAAATCAGCCTGCCCGACTTATTTTTCATTTTCCCAAAACTCACCATATCACTCCCGTCCTCAAATCTCTCCACTGGCTCCCCGTTCTACAGAGATCCCTGTTTAAACTAGGGTGCCTAGTCTTCCGGGCTGTTGATCGCTCTGCTCCGGCGTTCATCAATTCTTTGATCTCCACTCCCTGCCCGTACCCTCCGCTCATCTACCTCTGCCCTCCTCACTGTTCCCCGCTTTCGTAAATCTCGCACTGGTGGTAACCAGATTCTCTGTCCTTGCCCCCCGGTTCTGGAACTCCCTCCCTCTCTCCATGCGTTCTATTCCCATTTTTTCACACTTCCTCAAAGCGCTCAAAACATTCTTGTTTGCCCAGGCCTACCCCTGCTAACTTCCTCGGCCCTGTCTGTTCTGTTCAGTAGAACTCTCAGCGCCAGGAAGCCGTTTGGCCACCGTGCGCTCTATAAATACCTTATTTCATTTCATTTCATTTCACAGCCACAATGCGGCAACAGACCTCAGGCTCATATTTGAGGGACCCACCAGTCTTGTGAAGTATGCGGAAGCAGCTCTTCAAAAGGCCAAATGTCCTCTCAATGCAATTTCTTGTGCGTATGTGTGCAGCATTGTAACGCCGTTGCTGTGGTGTTGCAGGGATGAGGAATGGGGTGAGGAGGAACTCACGGAGAGCGTAGGCGCTGTCACCTGAATGAGAGGAGCAGAGGGTGAGTGCCTGTGATGCGCAGCTACATGGTCACAGTGTAGATTTTGGTGGCACGTGTACTTACCAAGTAGGTGTCCTTCGCCAAAGTCTCCCCTGGCCAGTCGTGTGTGCATGCCACTGTGTCGGAATATGAAGGAGTCATGTATGCTCCCCGGGTATTGTGCCACTATGTCCGTGATGATTGTCTTAACGTTGCACACCATCTGGATATTCAGGGAGTGGTAGGACTTGCAGTTCCGGTACATGTATTCGGTTTGTGCAGGTGGGCAGATGTGGATGTGGGTACAGTCAATGCATCCTATTACATGTGGGAATTGCGCAATGTTGTAAAACTGAAGCTTGGTTTGATTCAAGTCCTGTTGGGTGGTCGGGAATGTGATGTAATGGTGTAGCCGGGTCAGCATAGCCTCCAGAAAACTCCTTAGGCAGCGGGACATGGTGCTCTGGGAGATCCCCCCTGCAACAGCGACTATCCCCTGGAAGCTTCCGGAGGCCAGGAGGTGCAGGCTGCACAAGACCTGGACATGGGTGGGCACGGCATTGGTCCTCCTTGTTGGGTGCTGCAGCAGGGGGTCTAGGTCCGGGATCAGCTTAGTGATCATTGCCCCATTGAGAAGGTACTTGGAGTAGATTTGCTCCGCAGTTTGGCCCAGAAGGGTGATACGCTGGCGGAATATTCGCTCCTGGATCCTGCGTCTGTTCCTTGCTGCAGCCTGGAGCCTTCGCCGTCTGATCACCATGTCTAGTCCAGGCATTATGAGAGTCCTCATGCCACTACTGTGTCTCCTTAAGTTTGTTTGAAGAGGCCTGCACCTGTGGCTCGTTGTTTTAAAAAAAAAAAAAAAATTCTTCATGGTTACCACCTGGTTTGGGCTATCCTTAAATTGCGCCTCGCAAAATGCGATTTTCAGTATTTTCGCAATTTGAGAGTTTTTATGAATAGCGTTTGCGATTATTTAGTGAGTTCTCAATATAATTTGCAGAATCCATGGGTTTTTGGCTAAATCCGATTCGCTATAGGGGTTCCTCCAGGATTCTGCGAATTAGTTTGCGAAAACGCTATTATTTTTTTTGCGATTTCGCAATTTTTAGCTTTTTCCTTTCATGAATTGCTTTTCATTATATTGCGATCACAATAGCTGATTCGCAGCTATTGCGATCGCAATTTTGCTTGATGAATCTGGCTGTAAATCTTTTTATGATCTATTTCTTTAAATTCTCCAACATGTAGTGAGTACCATTTATGCACATTGTCAATTTTCTCTCAGAAGTTACAAAAACAGTTGTATGTGTCAACTAAGGGGTTCAGCAGTTTTCCCGCTTCATCACCACTGCATAGCACTCAGCACCCTTAAATTCTCTTCAGTGATTGCAGAGTTTTTACGGGTGCCGAGTGTTTAGTAAATGCTTACCAACAAGGGGTGGTGATGGACAGAGTTTCTGAATTAAGCAGAATACTCTCACCCAGTCAAGAGATCAGGGCTAGATCCAACACAGTTTTTTAGCTCACTGCACCATCCCAGCTCAGAACCTGGCTATATGCAAATTAGTCAGTTCCTGTCCCAGTGCATGATGGGAACAGGGCAAACCAAACTACCAAGCCAATTCTTACACTGGGAAGGAAACAAGCTACGGGGGACCAGTTTCTGGCATTTCAGCCGTCGTCGGCCCGGCTTGCTTGAATCCTGATGGTGCAATGAGCAAGGGACTCACATCTGAGTATACCCTTCCACGCTTAGGGTGGACAAAATATTTAACAACAAGGGGTGGTGATGGACAGAGTTTCTGAATTAAGCAGAATACTCTCACCCAGTCAAGAGATCAGGGCTAGATCCAGCATTGTTTTTTAGCTCACTGCACCATCCCAGCTCAGAACCTGGCTATATGCAAATTAGTCTGTTCCTGTCCCAGTGCATGATGGGAACAGGGCAAACCAAACTACCAAGCCAATTCTTACACTAGGAAGGAAACAAGCTACCGGGGACCGGTTTCTGGCATTTCAGCCGTCGTCGGCCCGGCTTGCTTGAATCCTGATTGTGCAATGAGCAAGGGACTCACATCTGAGTATACGCTTCCACGCTTAGGGTGGACAAAATATTTAACAACAAGGGGTGGTGATGGACAGAGTTTCTGAATTAAGCAGAATACTCTCACCCAGTCAAGAGATCAGGGCTAGATCCAACACCGTTTTTTAGCTCACTGCACCATCCCAGCTCAGAATCTGGCTATATGCAAATTAGTCTGTTCCTGTCCCAGTGCATGATGGGAACAGGGCAAACCAAACCACCAAGCCAATTCTTACACTGGGAAGGAAACAAGCTACCGGGGACCGGTTTCTGGCATTTCAGCCGTCGTCGGCCCGGCTTGCTTGAATCCTGATGGTGCAATGAGCAAGGGACTCACATCTGAGTATACCCTTCCACGCTTAGGGTGGACAAAATATTTAACAACAAGGGGTGGTGATGGACAGAGTTTCTGAATTAAGCAGAATACTCTCACCCAGTCAAGAGATCAGGGCTAGATCCAACACCGTTTTTTAGCTCACTGCACCATCTTAGCTCAGAACCTGGCTATATGTAAATTAGTCTGTTCCTGTCCCAGTGCATGATGGGAACAGGGCAAACCAAACTACCAAGCCAATTCTTACACTGGGAAGGAAACAAGCTACCGGGGACCGGTTTCTGGCATTTCAGCCGTCGTCGGCCCGGCTTGCTTGAATCCTGATGGTGCAATGAGCAAGGGACTCACATCTGAGTATACCCTTCCACGCTTAGGGTGGACAAAATATTTAACAACAAGGGGTGGTGATGGACAGAGTTTCTGAATTAAGCAGAATACTCTCACCCAGTCAAGAGATCAGGGCTAGATCCAACACCGTTTTTTAGCTCACTGCACCATCCCAGCTCAGAACCTGGCTATATGCAAATTAGTCTGTTCCTGTCCCAGTGCATGATGGGAACAGGGCAAACCAAACTACCAAGCCAATTCTTACAATGGAAAGGAAACAAGCTACCGGGGACCGGTTTCTGGCATTTCAGCCGTCGTCGGCCCGGCTTGCTTGAATCCTGATGGTGCAATGAGCAAGGGACTCACATCTGAGTATACCCTTCCACGCTTAGGGTGGACAAAATATTTAACAACAAGGGGTGGTGATGGACAGAGTTTCTGAATTAAGCACAATACTCTCACCCAGTCAAGAGATCAGGGCTAGATCCAACACCGTTTTTTAGCTCACTGCACCATCCCCTTTTCTGAATCGTTTTTGGCCACTATAGGTGTGGCAGGGTATACTCAGACATGAGTCCCTTTCTCACTGCACCATCAGGATTCAAGCAAGCCGGGCCGAAGACGGCTGAAATGCCAGAAACCGGTCCCCGGTAGCTTGTCTCCTTTCTGGTGAAGAATTGGCTTGGTAGTTTAGTCTGCCCTGTTCAAATGATGCACTGGGCCAGGGACAGACTGATTTGCATATAGCCAGGTTCTGAACTGGGATGGTGCAGTGAGATAAATAACGGTGATGGATCAAGCCCTGATCTTTGGACTGGGTAAGAGTGGTCTGCTTAATTCAGACACTCTGTTCATCACCACCCCTTTTTCTGAATCGTTTTTGGGCACTATAGGTGTGGCAGGGTATACTCAGACATGAGTCCCTTTCTCACTGCACCATCAGGATTCAAGCAAGCCGGGCCGAAGACGGCTGAAATGCCAGAAACCGGTCCCCGATAGCTTGTCTCCTTTCTGGTGAAGAATTGGCTTGGTAGTTTAGTCTGCCCTGTTCCCATGATGCACTGGGCCAGGGACAGACTGATTTGCATATAGCCAGGTTCTGAACTGGGATGGTGCAGTGAGATAAATAATGGTGATGGATCAAGCCCTGATCTTTGGACTGGGTAAGAGTGGTCTGCTTAATTCAGACACTCTGTTCATCACCACCCCCTTTTCTGAATCGTTTAGTAAATGCAGCAGAAAGGAGGGGCAGTGCCTCTGTTTCAAAAACACTACATTTAAGTAGCAAATTTGGTCAGCGAAGTGGCAGAATTTATCAGTAATTCCTACTTCCATGAATAATGCAGAATTACAACATTCATCTGATTCCACCACAGGAATTGAAATTATGCCCCTGTCACTCAAGTTAGCCTTACAAATTAGACCAAACCATCCTCGTGCTGGAGGGAACTCGACTTGTACCACGATCTGACTTTACAGCAACATAAAAAAATATCTTCATGCCTGTGAATGGGCATGTGACTACAAAGAGGACAGGTCTTAACAGGTCTGCTGATAAAATGGAGCTAATGGATCATGGGACAAAATGAATGAGGAATATCCAGAGTAGCAGTTCATTTCTATTTTTCAAAATACATGTAGGACCATATGTTACAAGGCATTTCCTAATGGTGTGATTAGCAAATTCAGGCAACTAGGATATTCAAAATGTCATTTTAGAATGTATTTTTGGTGGTGCTAAATGCGATTTCTATCCAGTAGAAATCACATTTTGGAAATTGCTAAATAGGAAAAGAACATTCCTAAAAGGTTTAATCAGCTATCATTAGGGCCATCCTCCTAGCAACATGTCTGAGCTACACCAATGTAGAGGCAACTATTGAAGTTTTCCAGGCAAAGTGTATTTCGCTAGCTTGTTATGGATGCGAAATACGGGGCTATGTGCCCTCTTCAAAACTCTGGGTTATTAATTTTTATTACTATTACATTTATTGAGCACACAGCTACCCGGAGGTTTCCCGGCGCTTGCATTGGGAACCCGTCCTGGCTTTTCCCTGTGAGATAGCCCCTACAGGGCATCCCCAAGGTGAAAGCCAGGCATCCCGCCGCAGGGGGGCCGTTGTGGAGATTAAGCAAGCTTAATGCCCAGAGTTGCAGAGTGAGAACCCATGATTAGAGCAGGCACCGAAGCGAGAATTATCGAGTCCGTGGACATTTGAGCTCAAGACCCTGCCGCGTCGGGAATTGAACCCTGGTCCCGGGTCTGACCTCAGCTTCCGGGTCTGCCTGCTCTACACCATGAGCCACACTTCTCCACAAAGGGTTGTTGAGAATTAATTCATGACAAATCTTCTGAACATTCTATTGAGCACCCTCTCTAAGATTCTACATGAGAAAGTGGGCCTGCGGTATATAACCGGTCTTGCTGAGCTGTGTCCCTTGTTATTTTTGTTGCCCATCTGGTTGAAAGAGGATCTGCCTCTGAATAGGCTCACTATATGAGATTATTCGGGCTTGGATGGTATGCTGAGCATTCCATGGTTTGCATATGTCAGGCACATTTTCAATTTGTTGGGCAACCCTGAACTGCTCACCAACCCGGAACAAATAGTAAGAAGCTACATCATATGGTTAACTCAGCCTTTCAACAACAGGGCTGCTGCAGATCATGAAACCGTGGCCCTTCACAAGCGCACCAGCTGCCATTTTAGCATGGTGGAATCTGTTCCAGGTCTGGAGCAGTATCTGTTGCTTGAGATGTCTAATTTTCATCATAGGTACCTACTTTAGACGTAACCTGTTCCGTCAACCCCTGCTGCCCAAAGGGTCTTGGTGTAAAGAGTCAGTCCTTCCGGCATGTACTTGTGACAAATACCTCCCTCCCTGACACTCTTCATATCGTCATGCTATGCCCAAGATTTAATATTCTTCGCCATAAATTCATCTGTACACTTCTTTTGCCCATGACTATTAACCAATTGAGGACTGCTTTCCTCTTTTTTCAATTGTTAAAATCTACCACTAATTGTTTTTATTTGAACTGCGTTTTATCTGGTGTTATGCAGGGGGGATTTGTAGAGGGTTCTTTCAACTGGGTTGGTTCTATTTAGCTTGTTTTATACTGTGTTTTTTTAATGTCTTTTAACTTTCCATAGCACCTTCCTTCTCCTTTTCTATACACTCATGCATAATTAGCAGAGGAGATGATTTTATGATTTTTCTTTTTATGTATTCTTATGTGTATACTTTTGTGATTTTCATTAAAAATCAAATAAAATGTTACTGGCTGATTGATAGGAAAATTGCAAATATGGATTTTGAAACAGCGATTTGCTAACACCATGTACAAAGGATTTCCTAATTGCATACATTCACAAAATGGCCATTTAGGAAATGCAATTACCATCAATCTGTATCAGGTGATAGCCAGGAGCAAACTATGAAAAGTCACCCAAATGCATCTGGCTCTTTCAGAATGGCGGCTTTGTATGTACTGACAAGGAGGATGGGATTTTGGCTTGACCTTGACCCTGTGCCTCATGGGAACTGTCCAGCCCGAACTACCAAGCCATATCTTTCCTAGACCAGAATCAAGCATCCAAGGCTGATTTGCATATAGCCATTGTCTGACCTAGGGTGGTGTGGAGTGCAATAAAACGATGGATTTAGGCCCAGATCTTTGTACTGGGTGAATGTAAGACATAGTTCTGCATTCTGTCCATCAACTGTGTTTTTTGCAATGTTCACTCCGAGTGGGCTGGGTATGCTCAGACGTGAGTCCTAGGCTCTCCACATCACTGGAGTCAAGCTATCCAGGCTGAAGAAGGCTGATAGCCAGAAACCGGTCCTTGGATGCTTGATTCCGGTCTAGGAAAGACATGGCTTGGTAGTTCGGGCTGGACTGTTCCCATGAGGCACAGGGTCAAGGCTGATTTGCACATAGCCATTGTCTGACCTAGGGTGGTGTGGAGTGCAGAAAAACGATGGATTTAGGCCCAGATCTTTGTACTGGGGTGAATGTAAGACATTGTTCTGCATTCTGTCCATCAACTGTGTTTTTTGCAATTTTCACCCCGAGTGGGCAGGGTATGCTCAGACGTGAGTCCCAGGCTCTTCACATCACTGGAGTCAAGCTATCCAGGCTGAAGAAGGCTGATAGCCAGAAACGGGTCCTTGGATGCTTGATTCCGGTCTAGGAAAGACATGGCTTGGTTGTTCGGGCTGGACTGTTTCCATGAGGCACAGGGTCAAGGCTGATTTGCATATAGCCATTTTCTGACCTAGGGTCGTGTGTAGTGCAAAAAAACGATGGATTTAGGCCCAGATCTTTGTACTGGGGTGAATGTAAGACATTGTTCTGCATTCTGTCCATCAACTGTGTTTTTTGCAAAATCATGTGTGCTGCCTTGTAAATATCGCAATGTAAACATCAGCGATATTTGCAAGGTAGTCAATCCGGGGTACGACCAATAACACCCACTTTGCATCTCATTGGAGATGCAAAGAGAGGCGTTGGGAAAAAGTGTGCTAAGATGCGATTATGCATGTTAGCACTCTCTTGTAAATAGGGCTCTGGTTTTATCTCTACTTTTTTCCCTTTATAAGCCAAAAAAGTGGAGCTAAAGCCCTTGTAAATATGCCCCCAGAGTCAGTAGTGAGGTAATTATTGGGATGAATTGCTGAGTTACAACCTCAGCTACAGACCTCAACAGTCAGAAGCTATGCAATCCCACCACATGTTCAGATGTTGTGTAGTTTACACCATTTAGCTTCAGGAAATTACCAAGGCATAATAGCATTGGCAAGGTGGGTGTCACAAAGTGCATTTTCAAGGTTTTTGCAGAGGCTCTGGACATCATGGTTCGTAAAGTAAGCCAATATACGTGCTTAACAAATACTCCCCAATATTTTCAACAGACCAAATTCATATTTTACAGGGTAGCACAGTTTCCCAATGTAATTGGCTGTGTTGATGACACACATATTGCCATATGTCTCTCCTCTGCAAATTAATTAATTCATTAATTAATATGGGAAAAGCGCCCTTCACTCAATGTAGAGGTAGTGTGTGATGCCTCATGCATCATTTCCAGGCACACAGCTTACTCCTTTATGTTCTGCCACAGTGGAATACATAACAGTCTGTCTCAGGGTGACTTTCATGATGGCCTATTACTTGGTAAGAGAATAGCAAATTCATTTCATACTGTGTCCATAGGTGTGTTTGTATTGACCAAATGGTTTCTCCACTTTATACTAATTAAGGAGACAGTGAAATTACCTTGCACCCTTGGACACTGACGCCATACTGTAATCCAAGGACAAGAATTGAAAGACAGTACAACAGAGCACATTTGACAACAGAACCAATCATAGGCTTACCTTTGGCATACTGAAGCCTAGATTTAGATACCTCAACAAGACTGGAGGAGCACTTCTTTACAGACCTGAGAAGTGTTGGAAAAACAATGTATTTTATATTCCTTAATTTCTGGGGTGATAACTCCTGGGTCAATATGCGGTCCAGAGGTTCCAGTATAGGTGATTAAGCCTGCGTATCTTCTGAGCAAATTCACTAGATACCAACAACTCTCCGCGATCATAGGGCAAAGTTAGGTCCCCATTAATATACTACGTGACTTATCAAAATACGTATGTTCTAACGCATGCTTTACTGTTGAAGCATATTTTATTAATTAAGCATTTACCTCATTAGAGATCAACTAGGAGTGGCGAACATAGGGCTGGTCCCTGTGTAGTCCTGACGAAGAGCTTGGGAAATGCTCGAAACATGTTGACTTGAAATACTAGGTACACCTAACCTATTGTAATTAGGACCCCTAGTGTTCTACCCTGTTTTTAGATTATACCTACTAGGAGCAAGAATAAATCATCGCCGTCCACAAGATAGGTATTTTTAATTCACTTCCAGCCCACTCTACTTCACTACTCTGTCTGCACTACACATAGTCCATCACTTCAGTCTTAGCATGCCTCAGTCCGTAGAGGACTGGGATGGCCTCTATGATGAAGCATGTCACCGTGGGGAAACCCTGGTGAGTGAGGGGACTCAAGAAAGAAAACTTTTTCTTTCTGACATTAATTCTTCCAACTCCAGCGAGTGTTGTAAATATCCGCCTTCTAAGGGCTAGGTTCTTTATCCCTAGATTTAGAGATTTTCAGGTCTACATTAATTTTTGGTGGGTGAGCCGAGCCATTTTCCCTCTTTCTTCCCCTTCTTTGTGAGTACCTCCTGGGTCACCTCATCTGGTCAGACCACTCAATCCATTGGTCAGTTCATATAGGGTGATTCTCATGTAGCATAATGTAGACACATTTTGTAGAAATACAGGCAGTACAAATTACATAACTATCAGGCCATCCGGTAGGAATATTACTCTTAAACAAAGATCCTTTAGCAAACGCACATGATCAAAGTCAAAGGGACTGTTTCTCAGGCAAATGTTCCCTTGTATGCGAGTGGGAACTCTCAGAATAAGACATATTTTCAATTCAGTTTGTAGTTTCAGTTATTTTCCCAAGAGAACAACAAGGAAAAATGCATGCATGCAGGCTGGCTTGTATTGAATTTCAGCTAATATAAGCAATATAAAAAATAGTGAAAAACATTTTCAATATGAGAAATATGACATTCATGTGCCAAGATGTTAGTGACTGGAAACAGTCGCTAACATCGCTATCTCCTATTACCAACTTTTGGAGATATTCGCGCTAAGCGTGAATATCTCCAAAAGCTAACACCTGCCCTGAGCAGTTCTTAGCCATGTTATCCAATGGGAGGTGGATAACATGGCTAAGAGCATTAGCTCGGTAATGCATGAATATCTCTGATTTTTCAGCGATATTCATGCATTGCGGCCGATTTTTATCGCATTTGCGATAAACCTTGGTAATACCAAGGTTTATCTGCGATAAAAATTGCCGCAGCTCAGCAGTAAATGTTTGTCTCTAACCAAGCAATAGCGATAATTATCACTATTGCTTGGTAATATGCCCCAAAGTATCTACCGAGTAGGTAGTGTTACGTGCCTAAATAACCTTCATATAAAATTACCCCAAATTTTCTCCATTTTTTTTAATGAACGGGCTCCTCTAACTTTTGCCAGGGCTAGCTCCATAGAGTAAATTTCATTTACTAATGACCAGCATTTCCCGATGTTAGGGGGTTTGGGGCAGATCCAGGCTCTAGCCAATATTAGTTTAGCACACGATATAAGAATCGTCACCAAAGCAGGCCAAAGTAGGGAAACAGGATGTGTATCAAGTAACACTATTGAAGCGTTGAAAGAGGGTAAATACATCTTCTTCATTTCCAAAACTTTATGTACTTCCTCCCAGAAGTCCCTCAGAGTTGGGCAAGAGAACAGCATATGTTCCAAATCTGCTGCATCAGCTAAACATTTAGGACATTTGGTACGATCGCTATGGATATTATTAAAGGACCACTTGGAAATACTTTCCTGTGTATAATACAACATACAAGTTGTTCGAAACTGTTGCAACCTTAAGCTAGATGATCGTACCAAGTTGTTAATGTTGGATAAAGAGCATGTTATCTGTTTGGGTGTTATATTTAAGCCCATTTTGCTACTCCATTTCTCAGCTAGTTTTAAACAATCATCAGTTTTGACATCACAAAGATGCCTGTAAGCCTCACTTATAACTGATTTGTTTTTGGTAGCATATAAACAATTCCAAATATCACAGTCTAGAATGTCCTAAATTAGATTTTTCCTTATCAAAAAGTTGTGTATTTGTAAATATTTGAATCTCATTGTTTCTGGCAAGTTGTGTAAAGTTTGGAGTGTAAGAAAATCTAAAAACCCTTGTGCGCCGTATAAGTCTTCCAGAACATTAATTCCCTGAGTAGACCATCTGAGGGCCATGCCATCATTGAAGATCCCCGGAAGGCCCGGGTTACCCCATAGCTGAAGTTTTGGATAGTAAAAGGAGGTCTTACAAAAAGCTAATATATTAACCCAAATCCTGACAATATCCTTGGCAGTCTTAAATTTCACCCTCTTAAAGTAGTTAGGGTCGTTAACGCGAAGCAAAAACATGTTTGAATCAGATTTTAGCAAGAATAAATGAAAATAGAATGTGTCTTCGCTATTAAGCAAAGACCGGAGGCGCCTAACAAATGAAGACCAAAAATATAGCTTGACATCGAGAAAATTGAGACCATCCTTATCCGTATTTTTTTTAAGGAGTTTCAGCTTTTTTATACCCCCAGATAAAACTGCTCAATATTCCATCTAATTGCTTGAAAAAAGAATTATTTAATGCTAGTGGGATGGAACGGAAAAGATACAAGAATTTAGGTAGTACCTTCATTTTGATAAGGTTAATTCTGCCAATGAAGTTCAGGGGCATTCTATGCCATTTTTTTTAACAATAAAGTAGTAGATTTAATTAACTCGTTATAATTGATATTATTTATTTCTCGTATTTTAGATGTAATTTTGACGCCTAAGTATGTCGCAACTTTACAAATCTCCGCGACCTTTACTACTGGTACATAATTAGCTATAATTTGTGTCTTGTTTATATTTAACTTGTAGCCAGATACTTTCCCAAACTTACAAGCATCAGTGGTGATCCCTTGGAGTGCCTCGATGACATGGGGAGAATAGATGGCAATGTCATCGGCATATGCCGTAATTTTCAATGCCTGTACACTAGACCTGAAAGGTATAATTCGGGGTTTTGCCTGAAGAGCATGTAAAAATGACTCAAGTGAGAGGGCAAATAATAAAGGTGATAAGGGGCAGCCTTGACGGGTGCCCCGAGAAATCATAAAGTCTGAAGAGTTCAGCCCCCCCATAGCTAATACAGGCTGAGGGATTATCATACAGTGCCTGTATCCATTTAAAAAAATTCCCACTGAAGCCCATTTTTGTCATAACGTGCCAGAGATAGTCCCACCCCACTCGGTCAAAAGCCTTCTCGGCATCCAGCAAGATCATGCCGAGTGGGGTGGACTCAGTATCGGCTGCGTCGAACGCCGTTATGGCCATATTGACGTGGGTGGTAGTGTCTCTCCCAATCACAAACCTGTGTTGCTGCAGGTTAACTATTTTGGGCATAAGAGGAGCCAACCTAGTTGCTAGAATTTTCGCAAATATTTTTGCATCGGTGTTAATCAAAGATATGGGTCTATTTGACCCATCCCGTCAGCTCAACGAACCCCAACCAAGCCGCCAACAACCACACAAAGTGGATCAGCAACAGCGCGGACGACCTCGCCCCACTGAAGACCCCCCCACCAGGCCCGGCACCAAAAAAGCATCATGGTTTACCGACAAACTCAAGAGCTCCAAGAAGAACTGCCGAGACCTCGAGAAAGCCTGGCGCAGAGACCCAACTACAGACAACATGACCACCCTCAAGCTCGCCACGCGAAAACACCACCAGCTGATCCACACCACCAAGAAAAACGCATTCAAAAAACGACTTGACAACAACACCCACAACAGCAAGGAACTCTTCAACATCGTCAAAGAGCTCTCGAACCCTAGAGCCGGAGACAACAACATCACCCCATCGCAAGAACTCTGCAACTCGCTCGCCTTGTTCTTCCACAACAAGGTCGCAGACATACACAACAGTTTCAGCACACAGCCGACGCACCCTACGACCGCACCAACACCCCCCAGAACCACCATCCGCGCCTGGACCCCGGTCAACACCGAAGACACCATCCGCACGATGAACTCCATCCACTCAGGATCTCCAACCGACCCCTGCCCTCACCACGTCTTCAACAAGGCCGACTCCTTCATCGCACCACACCTGCCGGACCTCATCAATGCCTCCTTCGACACCGCCACCTTCCCAGAGAGCTGGAAGCACACCGAACTCAGCGCCCTACTGAAGAAACCATCAGCGGACCCCACCGAACTCAAAAACTACCGACCCATCTCGCTCCTTCCTTTTCCTGCCAAAGTCATTGAGAAGACCATCAACAGACAGCTTGCTGCCTTCCTCGAGACAAATGGATCCCTCGACCACTCACAGTCTGGCTTCCGGGCCAACCACAGCACGAGACCGCCCTCATCGCAGCCACCGACGGCATCAGAGCCCTGCTCGACAATGGAGAAACAGCGGCCCTCATCCTCCTGGACCTCTCCGCGGCATTATACACGGTCTGCCACCGCACCCTAGTACAACGCCTCAGCAACATCGGGATCCAAGAGAAGGCACTGGAGTGGATCATCTCCTTCCTCGCCGGAAGAACCCAGAGAGTCCGCCTCCCCCCGTTCAGATCCGAGGCCACCAAAGTCATCTGCAGCGTACCCCAAGGATCATTACTCAGCCCCACACTGTTCAACATCTACATGAGCCCCCTTGCGGCCATCGCACGCCAACACAACCTCAACATCATCTCCTACGCCGACGACACCCAGCTGATCCTCTCCCTCACCAACGACCCCGCCACCGCCAGAACCAACCTACACGAAGGGATGAAAGACGTAGCCGAGTGGATGATGAACAGCCGCCTGAAACTGAACTCAGATAAGATGGAAGTCCTCATCCTGGGATCTTCGCCCTCCGCCTGGGACGACTCCTGGTGGCCCCCTGCCCTGGGCAGCGCACCCAAACCGACAGACCACGCACGCAACCTGGGCTTCATCCTGGACTTCTCCCTCTCCATGACCAGACAAGTCAACACCGTCTTCTCGTCATGCTTCAACATCCTCCGCATGCTACGTAAGATCTTCCGGTGGATCCCCACCGAAACTAGGAAGACGGTCACCCAGGCCCTCGTCACCAGCCGTCTGGACTTCGGCAACTCCCTCTATGCCGGAACCACAGTTAAACTTCAGAAGAGACTCCAAAGCATCCAGAACGCCTCAGCACGCCTCATCCTGGACATCCCCCGACACAGCCACATCTCCGAACACCTGAGAAACCTGCACTGGCTCCCCGTCAGCAAGAGAATCACGTTCCGACTCCTCACCCACGCACACAAAGCTCTCCACAACCAAGGCCCAAGATACCGTAACGACCGCCTGACCTTCTACACTCCCACCCGCCAGCTACGATCGACCAGCCACGCCCTCGCCGCCGTCCCCCGCATCCAAAGAGTCACAACGGGAGGAAGATCCTCCTCCTACCTGGCTGCCAAGACGTGGAACTCCCTCTTCTCCACCTCCGCCTGACCCAAGACCACCTCTCCTTCAGGAAGCAACTCAAGACCTGGCTGTTCGAGCGTAGCAGACCCCCTTGCCCCAGCGCCTTGAGACCCTACGGGTGAGTAGCGCGCTATACAAATGCTTTGATTGATTGATTGATTAATTTGACCCCCTCTCCTTCTTTGGTTTACCCTTTTTAAGTAAGAATATTATTTTAGCCCTGTTCCACGAGTTGGGAGCCTTTCCAGTTAACCCAATGGATTGTATAACCTGTAGTAGTAAGGGTACCAGTTCCTCTAAACAGATTTTATAGATCTCAAGAGGGATGGTATCTTCCCCTGCGGCTTTCCCTGCAGGCAAGGCGGCGATGGCTTGACGGAGTTCTTGCCCTGTGATATCTTCAGACAGTAGGTCTATTTCTGAAATATCACATAGATTTATTGAGTTCTCATCTAAATAATTCCGTTTTGTAACTGCGCTAGGGGTAGATTCCGGAGTGTACAGGGACCTATAAAAATCCACAAATGGTTCCAATATATTGTGCGGCAGGTCGTATAACTTGTTATCAGAGCCTCGAATATTAACGATCAAAGTACTAGCTCTATCCTCCGCCACTTTGTATGCCAGGATTTTACCGATTTTATCCCCTCCCTCATATTGCGCAATTTTGAATTTGTGTATATTGGCAATATTTTTTGGGATAAACTTTGCTTTAGTTTCAGATTTTAATTGGCCAAGTTTAAGACCTATTTCAGCTACCATTGGCAGGTTTAACCGTAGCGCTGAAGCCAACTGTGCTTCCTGGGCGGCGATACTAGAGATCAGAGATTCATTAAGTTTTTGACGCTCAGAATTGTGTCTAAACACGTATTCTTGCATAAATCCCTGAATGCTTGCCTTACAGGCGTCCCAGGCCGTATTACATGTAGCAGAATTCTGATTGATTTCGATAAAATCAGTAAGATGGATTTTTAGCTGTGAAAGGTAAACAGAATCTGATGCTAAATATCAGGGAAAAGAGAATGGTCTAGGACATATACGAGTGTGTGGAGTGTCAAAAATCAACATTATGGGGTTGTGATCTGAGGAAATTCGGGGGCATACCTCTATTAGACTAGTGTTCAATAAATTATCGTTAGCTAAAACCATGTCCAGCCGAGAACATAGTTTATGGGGTGCAGAATAATATGTGTACCCAGGAATGGTTGAATGTAAATACCGCCAAGCATCTTTAATATTATGGATGCGGCAAGTATCTAAAATAGAAATTCTAGTTTTACACATCAGCTGAAAACTCCCGGGCCTGGTGGTATCTAGTTGGTAATCTATAATGCAGTTAAAGTCCCCCATTATAATAAGCTCCCCTTCCCAGTCTAAAAGTTTTACATTTAGGTAGTCAAAAACCCTAGGCTCATCTTGGTTTGAGCCGTATACCACACATAGGACGTATTTATTATTTTCAATGCTCATTTGAGCAATGGCCCATCTGCCATCCTTATCGTAAGTAGTTTGCAAAATGTCTACCCTAAATCGTTTGTCCATAAGAATTGCAACCCCTCTAATTGAAACCCCATAAGTAGAGCAGGTTACAATATCATATCCTAATTGACAGAGCAGTTTTTTATCCTTGCCGGCTAAATGCTTTTCGGATAGTAACATAAAGTGAGGATTATATAATCTCAACTCTTCCGACACAAGACGTCTCTTATTTTTACTGTTTAGCCCCGCAAATTTCCTTGCTAGACACCTTATTTTATGCATTCAAAAGGAAAACAAACAACAAAGCAAAAAACCAAGTGGAGAATTTCTGTCCTTGAACTACACAAAAGTAGATATTTACTCATAGTTTTATTCTTAATAGCGTGTCTCCCCATCAGATTGAAAATACATTTTTTCAAGTTTTTATCCCCCAAACCCCCCCACCCTGCGGAGAACAGAAAACCCCCTCCCTCCACCCCTGGTCTCTCACCCCCACCGGGGAGGGACCACCCTTCAGCTTCTGCTGCCGCTGTATAGGCAGCGCCTACGGTAGACCGCCTGGTAGAGACCCTCCACCCCCTCTGAAAAAAAAAGTTTGCCTAAACACAATCAAAATACTTATTCCTGAGAACCAAAAGGAAAGAATACCCGTGACCCCCTCGAATTTTTTTAACTTAGTCTCCCTAACTATTATATCAGCACAGTTGTATTTCTACCTAATCAGTTGTTATAATAATTAGAGCCTAACTCTTACTTGTGCCGGATAGAAATAGCTTGGCTTCTTTTGTATCATCAAAGAAATGTGTATGCCCGCCTTTAATAACTTTGAGACGGGCAGGTTCCTGTAGAAAAATCTGCCACCCAATGGATTTAATTTGGTCGATCAGTTTACGCAGTTCCCATCGTCTGTCCATTGTGACCTTACTAAGGTCAGAGCGAACAAACAAAGAAAAATTCCATATAGTTATGGGAGTATTAGGTCGTGCTTTCTGCCAAACAGCCTGTGGCAATAAAAAATTGCCAAAGCAGATGAGAAAAGGACGTGGGAATTTGTTCTCTTTGTTCTTTTGAACAAGAGGTAAACGGTGTGCCCGCTGAATTTGAGAGTCCCAGTCCCAATCTGCTAAATCTGGGAAAGCTTTTTGTAGTAAACCACACAAGGAAGGCCCTTGGATCTGAGCCTTCAGATCCCTCCGGTACCCCAAAGAGTCTCAGGTTTGATCTTCTCTGCCGATTTTCCAAATCCTCAACTTTCAGTTGGAAAGACGTCATCTGAATATCATGTTGATTTACTACAGTATTCATACGTGTGGCAACCTCCTCTATACCTACCACCCGGTGCTGTAGCTCTTCAATATCCTGTGAAACCCAACTAAAATTAGAGGTCAGTTCTTGTAGAGAGGTCTGTAGTTTGTTATTGTCCTCCCGCAACTGTAGATAGTGTTCGTGCTCTTCTGCGCGTTGGTTAGTTAGTATTTGTTACAGACCTGAGAAGTGTTGCAAAATCATTGTCATTCTCCACAAATTAGCCATGAGGAGGGTTCTGCAAAACATCAACATCGAGCCAGATTCAGACTCAGATGTGGAACAACCACCACTATAAACTCAGTAGGGGGGACGGGCTTGATGTACAGATATCTCTAAAAACAATTTTTAAGGTAAAAACAATGAACACATATGCGAAATAGACAAAACATAGGAGGTTAATGTTCTGTGCATGACTGAAAGATCATTTTTTAATCAGGATACTTCAATGAATTTCATCCTCATCTGTATTCACTGTGAATGTCCTATTGTTTCAACAAAGTAGCTAAGTGTAGAAATGAAGCATTACAAAGTATCCTCATAATTCTGAGTTTCTATTTTGTGGACTTTTTGTATTCTCTGGTGCGGGTTGCCTTCTAAAAAGAACTGGGTTGTGAAGGAGGGGATATTTCAGTTCCTGATGTGTTTCAGCTTGACCACATGGTACAGCATCCTTCTTGCACGGATGTGGCACTGATGCTAGATCCTTCTTCAATCTCAGGTGGCAACAAAATGGACAGCAACATGTTAGGGACAGACAGGTTGTGCATCTGCATGTTTTCAAGGGCAGTGGTTAGTTGTACTAGCCAACGTAAAACATCTTGGCAGCAGTGCCCCATGTCATTTTGTATATCGACTGTTCTCCTGACAAGAGTGGCCATTGCTACTGCCAATCAATTGATTGAATTAGCGAAGTCTTCATAGCATGCCATGTGCTGCCTGTACCTGTGTCTTTCCAGGTGCCCTTTAACAGTCTTAATCTATTTGGCTTTCAGGCACTGTACTAAGATGATGGATTTCTCCAGGTGACCAAACAAAGGAGAACTGTTTGCAATGTCATCAGAAACATTATCATTGTGGACTGTTGCTTGTTGGACTCTATGGTATGTGTGTGTCCTGCCCACAGGTGGACTTGTGTTCCTGCTTTGGGATTGCTCCTCATCACCTTCCTCAAAGTCTGGTAGTGGTGCCATGTTTGCTTTCCTAGTAATTGGAGTTATTAAATTTACATCTGTATAGTGTAGGATGCTCCACCTTCAGTAAAAGTATTTTGGTGACTGCCTTTTTGGAGAATGTAGTAACGCTTGTGGGTGTAGCAGCCAGGTTTAACAAATTATTATCGGGACCTCGGACAAATTACCAATTTTTAAATTGACATTTGACAGAATCACATGTGAGACAGAAGTGCATTGCTGTTATCCAGTTGAGAAAAGCATACAGTGGTTTCCATTTTAAGATTATACAAATAAGGTAATATTATCATAAAATAAGGTTTCAGATTTCAGTTGATAGTCACAGCCTGCCCTCCCCGCCTTACTCCATTACCCTTCTGTATGAACCCTGTCCTGAATTCTCCCTGCCACTACTTGGCTGACACACTGTTCTTGCTTATTCTTTTCCTCCCAACTGAAGCAATGCCCTTTCAAATGCCCTTAACTGTATTGCTGCTGGAGACAAGTCCTTTTTCTGAACCTGGACATTACTAAGCACGTCTTCTAGCACTCTGGTGGGGATTGCAAAAACACACATGAGACAAACACTGAATGAAACTGCACAGTATTTAGAATCAGGCTCTTAGTCACAGATCTGCAGCACTAATAGGATGGATTTTGCCATTTATGAAAGCTATGCTCTTCACTTTAGGCATTGGTGTGTGAAACCCTACTGCACCTACATGCATGCTCTGTCCTAAAGTCTCTTGTCATGATTCTGGGGGTTTTATGTTGTTCAATGAAACATTCCTTTCATGTGTGTTTAACCAGTGTTTGTATTTTAACTTTAATATGGAACAATGAACCTTTGAAGATGGTAAATATATTTTACAGGGAAAATCAGGAACATTTGGCTTTCTCACAGGATATAATGTATCACCCAAATCTGGTTCCAGAAATGACGTCTTCATTACCGGTAGTAGGGAACAATATTTTCCATAGACAGGTGATTTTATTCCAGTCCAGGCCAGGACTCTCGCCAGCAGCTCCACTTCCTCCTTCACATCGCCCGAGCCCAGAGCGCCTCCCCATAGCAAGGTTCGCACCTGCAGCCCGCTCCTTGCAGAGGTGACAGAGTGCTCCCTCCGCTACCTGCTACCTCTTCTGCCTGCCTTTTTTCATTGTTCTTCCCGCTGCCCACAGGTAGTATTCCCCTGGTGGCTATTTAATTTAACTTAATTAAGTTTTATTTCCCTCGCATCCCGCCGGTTTTCCCACCGCTGCTCCCCTGCGGCCCCTCCCCCCGATACAGCCCGTGCTCACGCCTCCCTACCTCCATTCCCACCCTTCTCCCCTACTTAATGGTGGCCGCTGTGCGGTCTCGCCGCTGGCACGCCAAAGGCGCACTTAAGGCAAGCCCGTCTGCACCCGTACGCGACCCGACCACGGCCAGCGCCAGGAACCCTGGATCTCCGGAACCCCGCCAATACATCTCCGCCGCCTTCCACGCACTTAATCCCGGAAGACACAACGACAGCCACAGAGCAACACCAAACACCACCCAAGGACAGTTCTCCTGCAGACACTGCTGACGATCCTTCACCATTGACTGAGCCCCCAAGACTGGCGAAAATTCGCCGGAGGCCCGCACTCCCGGAGCCCTGACATGCATCCTCTTCAATGTATGCTCCCTACACAGACACATCTTAGAGATCTGGGACCTGCTCGACACCCTCTTGCCAGACTCCGCCTTCCTCACTGAAACCTGGACAAATGCCACTCCTGGCCCTGACATCGCCACCGCCATCCCCGATGGATACAAGATCCAGAGAAGAGACATCCCCCACCACCCTGGAGGAGGACTCGCCATCGCTCACAAGACCTCACTTTGACTCTCCACCTCCAACATGAGTGACTCCCACTCCAGCACAGAACACCTCCACTTCCAGATGCAGACCAAACCCCAGGACCACATTACGAGGCACCCTTGCCTACAGACCCTCCAGACCGTGCACCCAGTTCGCAACCACCATCGCCGACCTCGTCGTACCCCATGCCATCAAATCCACAGACTACATTCTAGTCGGAGACCTCAATTTCCAGCTTGACAACCACAGCGACCCCAACTCCATCACCCTCCTCGACATCCTCTCCAACTTCAGACTGAAGCAGCTCATCACGACCGCCACGCACATAGCAGGACACACCCTCGACCCCATCTTTGCAGGAGGGACAAACATCCAGTTCAGCCAAACCTCACAGACCCCTGGACGGACCACCACTGCGTACACTTCACCTTCAACACTTCCACTGGACCCAAACCTCCCCCAAGCCCACCTCGTAGGTACTGGAGCAAGATCACAGAGGAGCACCTCAACACCACCCTCCTCCTAGACCCACAATGCACGATTACCTTCGCCAACTCCGCAGAAAAGGAATTTCACCGCTGGTTCTCTGGAAAACAACAACTCCTGAAAGCCGCCTGGTTCACCACTGAACTCCAAGTAGCCAGGCATGCCTGCAGACATCTCCGGAAAACCTGGCGAAACCACAAAACCATGGAAGACCTGAACAGCTACCGGGACGTCCTGAAGGAATACCACCAGTGCCCGAGAGTCACAAAGCGGACATTCATCAAGAACAGGATCCACACCAACGCGACCAACACTTAAGAACTCTTCAACATCATACAGCAACTCACCAAACACCACAGCAAAGCCAAAGACATCACACCATCCCAGGACCTCTGCAACCAGCTCAGCTCCTATTTCCATCTGAAGATCAAGGCCCTCTACGATAACTTCAGCGAACAGACCCAGGACACCACCCCTCTCGCCACCTCCACCAGTCGTTGACAGAGTACTCCCTCCGCTACCTGCTACCTCTTCTGCCTGCCTTTTTTCATTGTTCTTCCCGCTGCCCACAGGTAGTATTCCCCTGTTGGCTCTTTAATTTAACTTAATTCATTTTTATTTCCCTCGCATCCCGCCAGTTTTCCCACCGTTGCTCCCCTCCATAATGCCCAAATTATCACCTACTGCTCTGCTGACCCCTTAATGCTCCGCCACGCGGTGCCCCTACAGCCCCATCCTCCAAAGCTGCCCACGATTGTGGTATTTTTCTGTTTCCTTGGACACTCATGTACCTGAGAATCCCTCCCTATGCCCTGAGCCAATACCATCTCACCGCTCTACGTTAACATCAGGGACCTCCCTATTGATCGTGATGTATCTCAATTCCCGGTCTCCTGTGAAACACCAGCTTGAAATTTTTCAGCTATTAGACGATAGAGCTGTGGATATTCTACTCTTATCAGAAACCTGGCTGACTGAGGACTCAGTCCCTGATATTCTTGCTGCCATCCCTGCCAGCTATTACATCTTGCAATCTAATCGCCCAGCTGGGCAGGCCGGGGGTGGGGTAGCAGCTATCATCCATACCCAGTACATCTTTACAACTTTAGCCTGTGCTGCGATTCCCAAAACAGAAAGCATTGTCATCAAATTCACTTCTACTAGGTCTTCTTTCATCTGTGTTCTTGTGTATAGACCCCCTGATCACATGCCCTCCTTCCCTCAACAGTTTGGTGACCTTATTTCCCAACTCATCATCAACCACGCTAAGGTTATCATTATTGGAGATTTTAACTACTGGCCCTCTGACCCCCGGGAGAGCCGTCTATCGGAGGAATTTTCGGACCTCTTATTAGGTATGAATTGTCGCCAATTTGTTAGAATACCCACTCACTGCAATGGCCACATTTTAGACCAAGTGTGGACGGCCAACCTCGAAATTTCACCTCCTATAGTGACTCCTTGCTCCTGGTCAGATCATTGTTTCATTTCCTTCTCCCTTAATCTGTCTACCCCCAGTCGTCCCACCCCCACGACCAATTTCACTGCCCGGAACTGGAAGAGTGCCAATTTGACGGAACTTCATTCCATACTGGCATCCACTGTCCCTTCGCCCTCCGCTTCGGTGACTCGCCAGGCTTCCCTTCTCGAACATTGGCTGTTGTCTGCATGTAATACTGTTGCCCCGCTGAAAACCATAAAAACTATGTGCCCCCCAAGACGCCCAGCAGTGGTTTACAGATCAACTTAAACTCGACAAATTAGCTCTTCGCCAGGCTGAGCGCCGCTGGCGACGTAACTATGATCAACAACTTAAAATGTAATTTGTGGACCGTCTAAAAGCCTATAAAAAATCCATCCTTCTGGCCAAGACAACCTATTTCTCCCATAAAATCATGGAGTCTGCCTCCAAGGCAAAGGACATCTTTACCATACTGAATGAGCTCTCTCTCCCAGACCGTGTTACCCCTCAACCCCAACCTATACAGGCCCTGTGCGACTCACTCAATATCTATTTTATTGACAAAATTATCACTATCAAAAACAATATTCCCTTGCCCTCATCTCCCTCTCCTCTTCCTTCACCCCCCAGAAATCCCCACCACCTGAATGTCTTTCCCCCAATTTCCCTCACTGAGTTTCATTCGTTATTACATAAAGTTAGTTCCGGCTCCCCCAATGACTGCTGCCCCCCCAAATTCTTAAAGAATTCTTTCTGGCCTGTCCTGACCCTCCACTGGCACTACTCAATAACTCGTTGGCCACTGGAGTGGTCCCAGACTCCTTTAAGCAGGCAGTTGTGATACAGATCCTAAAAAAAAACAATGCCGACCCTACGGTTCTGAGTAACTATAGGCCCAGCTCCCTTCTCCCCTATCTAGGAAAGATTTTGGAGACATACGTCACTCGCTGTCTGAGTGCCTTCATTGAGAGCTCGTCTTTTCTGGATTCCCAACAAGCCGGCTTCCGCCCACTCCACTCTACTGAGGCGGTCATTGTGGCTGTTATGGACACCCTGAGAAAGGGCGCCGACAATAACATCTCTCAAGCACTTGTCCTATTGGACTTGTCGGCGGCCTTTCACACAGTCGATCATGCAATATTGATCGACTTTGTCAATAATGCCGGCATCCAGGGCGTAGCTCTCGATTGGGTCAGATCCTTCCTGGACAAGCGATCCCAGGCCGTACACCTGTCTACCTTCTCTGCTTCCTATTCCACCCTCTCCTGCGGAGTCCCACAGGGATCTGCCCTATCCCCTTTGTTATTTAATTTGTATATGCAGCCCCTAATAGCTTCCTTCCGCAAATCCACTGCCACATTCTTTAACTACGCGGACAATTTGCAGTTAAACTTTCCCATTGATACTTCCCTAACCTCCCGTACCAGCTTCCAAACCACCATGCTGGACATATCGGAATGGATGTATCACAGCCAGCTCAAATGAAATCCCACCAAGACTGAGCTTGTGCTGGTGGGCGGGTCAGCCAACCCATGGAATGACAGCTTCTGGCCTTCATCACTAGGGCTTCCTCCTCACTCCGTCAATTCCGTGAAAAGTCTTGGCGTAGTCATCTCGGGTGATCTATCCATGAGGCCCCAGATTAGTGCTGTGACATCATCCTGCTTCTTCCACCTGTGTAGGATACGTAAAATCAGTAGATTCCTCACCAGAGACGCACTTATTCTTGTCATCATGTCTCTTATTATGTCTAGAATTGACTACGCCAAAACTCTATACGTAGGAATTCCTGCATACCATCTCCAAAGGTTGCAGCTGGTGCAAAATCAGGCAGCTCGCCTAGTATACCACCAGCCTAAGCACCAGCACGTCTCGCCGCTGTTGGGGAGCCTGCATTGGCTCCCGGTGGCTAAATGTTGCACCTTCAAACTTGGCTGCACGGTATTCAAAGCTCTCTCTGACCAAGCGCCTGTCTTCATCTCCTCTAGTCTGAAGCTAGACTCCGCTCCACTTCTCACAATCTTTTACTTACCCCGGAAAACAAACGTAAAAAACACGGTGGTCTTTGTTTTTCTTTTCTGGCCCCTAAATTCTGGAACTCTCTCCCGCCCTCTTTCCAACACTGCCCTACCTACGATTGCTTCCGTAGGATGCTGAAGACGTTCCTCTTTCAGTCAGCATTCGAGTAAACCCCTGTCCTTGCCCTCCGCATTTGTTATGAGCGCCATGAAACCGTCCGGTGACCGAGCGCGGTATAAATAATTTTAACATCACATAACTAACATAACATAACATAACATCTGAGACCTGCTCGACACCCTCTTGCCAGACGTCGCCTTCCTCACTGAAACCTGGACAAATGCCACTCCTGGCCCTGACATCGCCACCGCCATCCCCGATGGATACTCGATCCAGAGAAGAGACATCCCCCACCACTCTGGAGGAGGACTCGCCATCGCTCACAAGACCTCCCTTTGACTCTCCACCTCCAACATCCAACCATCACAACCTGGAATCCAGCCACCGTCGAACACACCACCGTGACCATGAAGAACACCCACTCAGGAGCCCCCATGGACCCCTACCCACCGCACATCTACCACAACGCCTCTTTCAAATCCGGCATCTTCCCCGATGACTGGAAGTGGGCACAAGTCAAACCCCTTCTCCAGAAGCCCACGGCTGATCCGACAGACCTGAAAAACTACAAGCCAATCTCCCTCCTCCCCTTTGCAGCCAAAGTCACAGAGAGACTCGTAAATACCCAGCTGACCGCATTCATTGAAGAGAACTCAATCTTAGACGCCTCCAAGTCCGGATTCCGCAGCAACCACAGCACTGAGACGGCCCTCCTCGCTGCCACCAATGACATCCGCATACTACTAGCCCAGGGACACACCGCAGCCTTCATCCTACTAGACCTCTCCACAGCCATCGACACCATCACACATCGCACTCTCGCAGCCAAACTCCACGACGCTGGGATACGAGCAACCACCCTCTCCTGGATCCAATCCTTTCTCTCCAGCAGAACCCAGAGGATCATACTCCCCCCTTTCCTATCCAAACCCACTCAGATGAACTGCGGAGTACAACACAGGTTCAGCATAGTATCAAATGCAGACGACACCCAGCTCATCCTCTCCCTCACAAAGAACCCCAAAGACACCAGGCTCCGCTTCCAAGAAGGAATGAGGGATGTAGCTGCCTGGATGAAAAGCAGCTGCTACAAACTCAACTTGGAGAAGACTGAGGTCCTCATCCTCGGATCCTCTACCTGGGACAATATCTGGTGGCCCTCGGGAGTCCACCCACCCTGACAGACCACGTACGGAACCTCAGCATCATCCTCGACTCTTCCCTTAACATGACCCGCCAGATCAACTCCATTGCCTCCCCCAGTTTCAACTTCCTTCTGATTCTCCGCAAGACCATCAAATGGATACCCCCAGAATGCAGAAAGACCATCACCCATGCTCTCATAACCAGCAGACTGGACTATGGCAATGCCCTCTACGCCATAATCAACAAAACCCTTCTCCACAAGCACCAAACCATCAAGAACGCCGCAGCCAGACTTGTCCTCGAAACCCAATGGCACGAACATATGACCCAACACCTATGTGACCTTCACTGGCTTCCTGTCGAAAATAGAGTAACCTTCAAACTGCTCACTCACGCCTACAATTCACTCCACAACATCAGACCCAAATACCTCAACGAGAGAGTCTCCTTCCACGTACCCAAGAGGAACCTTTGCTCCGCAGACCTTGCCCTCGCAGAAACCCCCTGCATCCGCAGAACCAGAGCAGGTGGAATAGCTTTCTCCTATGTCGCAGCCAAAGCCAACATCAGATGCTCCCCCAACCTCCCACCTTCAAGAGGAACCTCAAGACCTGGCTGTTCGTCTGATCCGGAGCTCCACCACCCTCTGCGCATTGAGACCTTCACGGGTAAGTAGACCTCTTTATAATTCCATGATTGATTGACATGTGATTGACATTCCAATGTACTAGACCATACAAATCTACTTTTATATTTTAACCTGTATCTCGAACCACAATGCTGGCAAAGCTTTAGAAAATAGGGCTTCTTTGGCACAAAGGATTGTTCTCATTTCTGCGCTGGGCCATGAGCACCCACCTCAACAGCCATTTACTATTTTGTTGATTCTACATGCAAATCTTTCTGCAATTGGTACTTCCAAAGTAAAAGGCCCAAAAGCAGGGGTGTTGATTGGCTAAGAGTGGCTATTGCATTTGCTTGTGGCTACTCCGGGAAAGGGATCCTTAAGTAAAAGCAGGGAAGCACAATTCCTTTAAATGTCATATTGGGTGGGACAAGTACAGTAGCAGCTGCTACCGAACTTGGGTGGTGAGGTGGGAAGGGTGGGGGACAATTAGGTCGGGGAAATGAAAAAGATAAAATTAATAAAAAACACTTACCTGACTACACCTGGTGTTACCGTCAACTCTACTACAATCCTCTTCATCTTCTTGCCTTCTTTCTGCCTGGAGGCCAGCAGCAGGAAATACCTGGGCTCCCAAGCTCCCCTGACCAATCACAATGCTGCAATGCAGCGTTGTGATTGGTCTGACTGCTGTAATTAGGCTTGGGGTTCTGGGGTATGTTCTCCCCCAAGGCTGTAATGCAGCCTGGATGGGGAACATGGCAAGTGTGCATGTCTGTTTTGGGGGGCTCGAGAGTACCGGTCAAAATGTGTTGCACACTTAGAATGCCACCACTCATTCTCCTGCAGTGCTCTGGTGTCACGGGCCCAGTCCTGCCCCCAGGAAACAATTGAGCCACTTCAATAGGAAAAAGAAATGATAATAATGTTACAGTGGGGCGTGGCTTAGGTGCCGCGCAAGATGGACGGCTAGGTGAGGAGCTCCTCCGTGCCGAATTACCTCCTGGTGATTTTCTTGCGGTGCAGGGGACCGTATCTGGGACAACTCGCCGGATTTCGGAACCGGAGCATGCCGTGAACAGTTGGAGTCTCATGGTAGCTTTATCTGACTTTGTTTGAGGATTTTGGGTCGGATGTCAGGTTTGCGATGCCGGGACCCGCCATTTTGTGAGTTGCCTCAGCATTGGCGGTTTTCCGACGGACTTTTGCCCTCCCGCTTTCTGATGCCGCTTTCCTCACCTTCTCGCCTGCATTCATCCAGTGGACCTTGGAGGTGAGCTTTGGGGGCTATCTTTATGGTTGTCAGTGCCCTGCTTCACGTCAGGGCGTATCTTCAACTCGATGTTGGTGCAGCCGCCATTTTAGATTTACCGCGGCTGATTTGAGAGCCGCGGCTCCTGCTTTTTGCGGACTTGCTGACCCCTACACTTTCACTTTTGCTGTGGTGTCTAGTGCCTCCTACTTCATGCCGGTAATTCCCTTTGCCATGCTCTAATGTTGCCAGGTTCTCTACATGATATGTGCTTCTAAAGAATGTACAGGCTTTTTTCTGCGACATAACTGTGGTACTGTCATTTCGGGACAGAGGTTAAAGCGGACATCTGGCTACTATGTCCAAATAGTATCTCTTCTTCGCTCTCAGTAACATTTAATGTTGGTTGGAAAGAATTCAAGTGGCCCGTTTTTTTCAGGATATTGCACTTCTTTTCCTTGAAGGATACATTCTTTTCAATTAAAGTATTTATAACCTCGTCTATGGGCTTTGGCATGGAATTATTAGCAAAGCACAACCAACAAAGCCAAAGACCTGACCCAATTCATGATACTAACTTGGGATTTTGTCGTTTGGTGTCAAGATAAAAAAGCATCAGACAGGTAATTTCGAATCAGTATTTATACCACACAAGCACAAAGGAATAAAGGGAACCCGCGACCGTGATACTGGTATAGTACATATCAACCGCAATTGAATTGAACTGTAGCGACTTATTAAAGGCTATATACAGAACATTCTAGATGGAACTTTCAATGTACCAGAACCACTACCATTAAGTTAAAGGTGGCTCGAGCTCTCTAATCTTCACTGTGCGGAGTTCTACATCAATACCCTTGCCAATTGTGCTCTTATTGACCTGATCCCTCCTATGGTGAGGCTGCGGAAACCCAAATTTGTGTTCATTCCCTCTGCGAATAGTCCTGTGAGTTCCTCTAATATGAGTGCCCCCTCACAGTCTATCAAGATGGCGACCTCCTCTGCGCAACGCTCCTCCTAAGGTAACCAGACATCAAATAAGACATCACCTTCTGCGTCGTCTAGCAAAAGGCTGAAGCAGAACTCTCCTACACCAGATTATTCTCCTTCGCCTTCTATTGACTTAATTCTAGAAGAGATCCGTGTGTTGCGTCCATTCATTGAGTTAACAAGCAGGGACATGCAACTTTTGAAGGACAAGTGGGAGGTCATGGACACTCGCATCTCCTCAATTGAACGACAAATTCCTGAGGTCCACTCCAACACGCAACGTATTGAGTCTCTAGAAAAGACTGTCCTATCTTTACAACACCACACAGAGGATTTGGAAAATCGAAATAGAAGGAACAACCTTCGCGTTTATGGTTTGCCGGAAACTCTTGAGGGTGATGATCCAGTCACTTTCTTTACATCCTTCCTTCCGAAATTATTGGACATGCCACCTTCCACGTCCATCAGCATTCAAAGGGCCCACAGACTTGGATAACGTTCGTCCACCTCTACAAAACCTCGTGGTGTTATCATCCTTTTTTTGAAATTACGGATCTGCTATCCATTCTCTCTGCAGCTAGAGCCAAAAGACAATTATCTTGGCAGGGTCAACGTATCTACATATCCCAAGATGTTTCTAATGCCACCGCATCTAGACGTAAGGAATTCCTGGCTCTTCAGCCCTCTTTGCGCTCTCTAGGGGCCCGATATGGCTTGTTCCACCCATGTACCTTCAGAGTCACTCATCAAAATAAGTCTTGGTCTTTTCAAGATCCTGGCGAACTCCGGAATTTCCTTCTTCTACACAACAACAATGGAATGGACTCCTCTCCTTCAAATAGTGGCTGATAAATACTGTTATCACGCTTGAGTTATTGTCACTGTTCTACTCTTTGACCGGCCTTTACCTATTTTCCCTATATTTTTCTCTTTGTATGTATTGATATGGTGTTCTATTGGTGCTTATTTCGTTATTTTCTTTCTTTCTTTCTCTTTTTTATTCTATGTTATTGAACATGTTCTCAATTGTCCTCCTCTATATTGGATTCTTGCATTACTTATGTCTTGTCTTATAGTAAACAGAATATATGTCATATGTTCCTAATTTAATTGTTTTTTTTCTTTTTCCCCCTATACAGATGTGTCTCAGTTATCCCCCTCACCATGTATCATCCTTTGTAATTCTGTGAGGTTTCGGTGCGGTCGTGCTTCTGATCCTAGTCTACCCGTCTTGTTACGCATCACCACTTCCCCATCTCCCTTTGTGTACCCTCCCCTTCAGGTATGTTTCTTGCAGTCATCCTTATGGGTTTGTACTGTCTTCTATGCATCCTCTCTTTTCCTTCTTCTCTTTCATGCACAGACCCTTTTCCTTTTCCTATATTCTCTTCCCTTCCCTCTTCCCTATTCCTTCTCCTTTCTCCCTTTCTTCTTCTACTTTCCCCTGTTCTTCCTTCTACTCCTTTAATGGTTGACTTATTTCCTAATTCGTTAATGTTTGGCTTATTGCTTGTACAGTATATTTTTGCACTTTTCAATTTTGAACAGTTTAATATCTTCAAAGTTGTTTCATGGAATGTGAAAGGATTTAACCATCCTATTAAGCGGCAGAGAGTACTTTCCCACCTCTCCTCTTATAATCCTGATATTGTTCTCATTCAGGAAACCCATCTTTCAGATATTGAATCGTTGAAACTAAAAAGATTATGGGTTGGGACTGTCTTGTTTTCTCCAGCCTCTCATAAAAAGAATGGTGTTGCTATTTTGATCCACAAACGTCTCAAATGTAAAGTAATTCTTGAGGAAAAAGATGATGAGGGTCGTTGGATTCTAGCCAAGTTGCTTATTAATGCCATCCCAATTACTTTGTTCAATGTTTATGGTCCTACATGCTTTGATTCCTCTTTCTGGCCCATGATTACTGCAAAATGTATCCAACATAAAGATGATTCCTTCCTGTTGGGCGGAGATTGTAATCAGATCATTGACCCCTTTTTAGACCGTAAGTCCTCTGTTCGTTTCACCCCTCACAAACCCCATCAACAGTTTCTTGATACTATCACACAGGTTCATCTTGTGGATTCATGGAGGATCACCCATCCGGACACTATAGATTTTTCTTTTTTTCTCTCCCCCAAATGCCTCTTTCTCTCGTTTAGACTATTTCTTTCTTTCTTCCTCTTTATCTCAAACTCTTCTATCTTCATCTATTGAACCTATTGTCATCTCTGATCATGCCCCTATTATCACTGACTTTGATCTTCTTCCTCCTACTTCTAAATCTTCTCGTTGGCGCTTTAACTCTTCTCTACTCACAGATCCTCTTTTTTCTTCCTCTTTTCGCTCTTTCACCTCTGAATTCTTCCAGCTTAACTCTGACCCTGATATTTCTCCCCATGTTCTTTGAGACTCTTTCAAGGCCACAGCCCGCGGTTTTATTATCGATTTTGTCTCCAAAAAAAAGAAAACGTTTCTCCAAAAACGTAAGGTTGCTCTCGCACATATCAAGTCATTAGAACACCAATTTTATACTTCCTCTCCGAACCATATGTCTTCTGAACTTCTTCAAGCTAAAATTGCATTTAAGAAACTTACCACGGATTCAGCCTCTTCCTTCCTCCTTCGGAGTAGCGCACGGTATTATGGAGGCCGTAACAAATCGGGCAAATTGCTTGCTAACTATCTAAAATCGCGTAAAGAGCGAACTCTCATAAAATCTACCTACTCCCCTTCCAATGTCCTTTTACACACTGATAAAGAAATTCTGGAGCAGTTTCAATCCTTTTATGAGTCTTTGTACTCTCCTGAGAACCCCCCTACCCCAGATCTCCTCCAATCATATTTTGAGAACTTGCCTAAACCAGATACTTCCCAACTTAAGTTATCGGACATCGATACAGATCTTACCCTTTCTGAGTTATCCAATGCTTTGTCTTCTCTAACCAAGGGCAAAACTCCAGGGCCTGATGGTTTTCCAGTTGAATTTTACTTACACTTTTCTGATCTTCTTTTGCCCAAACTTCTCTTTCTTTTTCAGTCTTTTTGTTCCGCTGGTCTGGCTCAAGGCTCATTTCAAGATGCTACCATATGCCTCATCCCTAAAGAAGGGCGGGATCCCAAATTCTGTAAGAATTATCGACCAATATCTCTAGTTAATGTGGATTATAAAATCTTTGCAAAATTATTGGCTCTTCGTCTTGATCCACTCATGCCACACCTCATTGGGAAAGAACAATGTGGTTTTGTCAAGGGCCGACTTACCTCAGACAACTCCAGACTCCTCCTCAATGTTCTAAATAAGGCCCCCTCTCTTTGTAAATTCCTCTATTCCTCTTGCAGCTATCTCGGTTGATGCTGAAAAAGCCTTTGATCGGGTTGATTGGTCCTTTTTGATGGCTTCACTGAAATGGCATGGCTTCGGTCCGAAATGTATTTCCTACATTTCTTTAATATATTCTATGCCTAAAGCATCAGTCCTTGTCAATGGTCAACTTACCTCCCCTTTCACACTTAAACGAGGAGTACGTCAGGGCTGTCCTCTTTCCCCTCTTCTTTTTATTTTAGCACTTGAACTCTTCATATCCTCTATTCGTAACAATTCTTCCATTTCGGGTTTTCCGTACGGTGATCATCAACTCAAATTATCGGCTTATGCGGATGACATACTTTTATTCATTTCAGATCCACTTACCTCTGTTCCTTCCTTATTAGATGAATTTGACAAATTCTCCCTGGTTTCAGGATATAAAATAAATCCGGATAAGACGGAGATTCTTCCTATCACTAAATTCTGCCTTCCACATTTCTTTGCTCCCACTGGCTTTACTTGGAATAGTAAGAAAATAAAATATCTTGGCGTTCTCTTCTCTAACTCTATTTCATCCTCTATCCAACTTAACATGAATGCAGTCATTTCTAGAATTGACTCTTTGCTCTCGTCTTGGAATCCCCTATTCCTTTCCTGGTGGGGTCGTCTTGACTCGGTTAAGATGATGATTGCTCCAATCTTGATTTAATTACTTTCCATGCTCCCAATACATATCCCAGCTCTTTATTTCCGTCGTATTGACTCTGTTTTGTCTAAGTTTCTTTGGAAGCAGAAGAAGGCTCGTATATCTCTTTCAGCTCTTCATAAGTCTAAATCAAAAGGTGGGGTTAATTTTCCAGATTTCCGTCTTTATCATAAGTCTTTCTCTCTTTGTCAAGCTTCCCGCTGGTTATCACAAGACATGGCCCCTTTTTCTCCCCTTTGGCTCTCTGTTGAACGAGACTTATTGTCTCCTTATTCTTTTCATGATGTAATTCGCTTCACCGCTAAGGCTCCATGCCTTAATCCCCCATTATTCAAACACACTTCTTCTCTCTTGTGGCCCTTGGTATCCACAACCTCTGTCTCCCGTGAATCCTTTTTATTGTTGCCCATTTGGTATAACACACTCATTCTAATACGAAATAGACCTGTTGCCTGGGCTTCGTGGAGACTGAAGGGTATCATATGGGTTCATCATCTTTTTGATGGTACTTCTCCTCGATCCTTCCCTCAATTTCAAGCCCAATTTCACTGCCCTCCCTCATTTGGAAAGAAATACTACATCCTCATGGACACCGTTCTTGATCAATACTACTATTTAGCATCGGAGGTATTACCCTCCTTGCCCTTCTCTTTACTTACCATTCTCTCTACTATTCCTAAGGCTTCTCTTATTTATCGATACTTCTCAGCTCCTGATCCTGCTCGTCCAGAATTAAAATTGGAACTTTCTTGGGAAAAGGACTTAGGTTGCTCATGGCCGACCTCTCTTTGGGACAAACTCTGGGCTAAATCCTTGAAGACCTCCCGTACTGCATTTCTCACTCAATCCTTATTTTTCTTCTATCACAGACTCTACCTTTCTCCCCTTTCTCTCTCTCGTTTTCTTTCTTCTTCTACTGCCAACTGCTGGACATGTAATGCTCCCAATGCTGACCTCTTTCATCTTTTCTTTCTCTGTCCTTCCGCCCGACTTTTCTGGACACAGGTATGGTCTCGCATTTCCCGTATCTTTAGTATCTCTATTCCTTTTTCTGCTTCTTTGGTTTTTTTGGGTAGCCTTTCAGAATCTTTTGACCTCCCCCTGCATTCACGTGGTCTGTTGGACCTTATGCTAGCCCTTGCACTCCAACAGATTGCCTCCAATTCCAACTCCAAACTCTCCATAATTTGCTGGTGGAACCTACTATGTCACTCTCATAGATTGGATATTGCCTTTGCATCCTCCTGCAATCCTTCTCGCAATGTTGAACTCTATTGGTTGCCTCTTACCCAATACTTAGATCAATCCGCCAACATGAAATACACTCCGCTCTCCTCTGACAATTTTAAACCTCCTTGAGCAGTTTGTACTCCTGCTTGTAGTTTCAAACTTTAGATTTCACCAATGTAGTTTTGTTTTTCTCTTCTTTATTCATGTTTTGATAGTGTTCTGATTCCACATATTCTCAAGAGAAGTCGTGCACTTACTGTACTTTATTGCCATCGCTTAATTTGCTTGTTTCTATTTTATTCTTAACTGTATTTACATTGTCTTTATTTCCCCTCCTCTCCCCTCCCTCCCCCCCCTTAAAAATGTTAAATGCTTTTGCTTTTTCATTGTGACACCAGCTGACTTTGTTCTATTTCTCCCATGAATGCCCCCTTTCTCATTCTGTTCTGCTGATGTCACCTTACTGTATTGACAATTTTACTTCAATAAAGCTTTCAAACACAAAAAAATAATGTTGCAGTGGGTGATCCTCCTCTACCTTAGTAGAGCCGCCACTGAACAAGTATCTGCAGTCAAAAAGAGTAAAAAAGAAACTACGACTTCATAAACTTAAGTTATGCAACTTTGTCCTACTTCATGGGCATATTGATTTACTTCACTCACTCCTGTTTGAATTTGATAACATAAATCAGTTTAGTTTATACTGAAGTGTGGGCCCAAATTTATATGTTGGCGGATGCTGACGGCCCATCGATTATTGACCAGAACCGTACTACCACCGAATCTATATTTTGGTGGTTTGACAGACAAATGACCATCAGGGCCCCATCATCACAATCTCGTGCAGACTCCTCTGTCGACAGAATGAAGATCCATAAATCGGCAGACGACAGGTTAATAGTCGCAACACGACCATCCTAATCACAAAATTGCTTTCCGTCAGCGTTACCACGGCGGCCAAACCTCCACACTTGAGCAGGTGATGTCCCTCAAATAAAAGGGGATAAGCAACCTCTCCCATCCTTCTGCATTGTTCAAGGCACAATGGACCTGCTGTTGGGAGGTGCAGCATTTCGGCTCGTCGATCACAATGACTACCGACCAAGTCAGCGCCGCCATACAATGTATGTATATAGAAATGTATGCAATAGGAGCAGTCTGCATTATTGTGCTCATCAAGATATGAACCATACTGTGTTTTCAATCGTTATATGACTCTCCTGAAGAAAACTGCAATGTCGAAAGTAATGCAGTGAGGGTCTATGATGATACATTTTGGACCTATTAAAAGTACTTGAAACCATGTTTTTGGTGTTATTGTTTTGTCATCAAGAAGGTACTGCAGGATGTGAAGTGAGTGTAGCTGGCAACATTACCTTTCCATAATAACAAGAATAAACCTTAATCTCCTAACTGCTGGGCCTCCCCCCATTCCCACTCCCCCCCAAGTGCTTAGTCCTGTTTTTAGCTATTTGGGATATTGCTTGCTTATGCACCATAACTTTTTCCACATAAGGTAGCCACACCAAATGTGTTACTTTTTGTTCCACATCCTGGAGATTCTAAAGATTCCCAAGGTGTATGTACTCCACTTGAAGGGGCTGAGAAAATTGTCAAAATATAGCTAATGTTTGAGATTTGTGGGAAAAATAGGAAAAAAGTGCCCTGGAAAAAAGTGCCCTTTTTAATACCAAAAAGGCATCAATTAAT
>NW_028243237.1:0-51854 GCF_964263255.1 Lissotriton vulgaris
TGGGTGACTGTAATGCAGCCTTGCCTTAAAATGTTTTGTTTATTCGCTTTTTAGGTCTCGCCTGTCGATGCGCATGCGCATCGAGCTTGCGAGACTATGGGGGCTTATCAACTCTTTATCCAACTTGCAAGGAATCGTGGCGATTCCTTGCAGTGCACGAGACATTTAAGCTCAATGCGCATGCGCAAACAGCTTCAAAGCGCGTGCACAAGCCCCCATCCGCCTGCATTGCCTTCTCTCTCTCCGACAGCCTCCCCCAGCTCCGCCTCCTCACTTTTTGATTGCACGGCTGTTAGGCCGTGCCTCCCCTACTCTACTCTCCCCTCCTTCTCCACTCCTCCTGACGACGCACCTCCGGATCCGCCCCCTCCCCATTTTGTTTACCACCGTGAAACTGTTTGGCACACGAAAGTCTTACCATTACCACGACTTATTTCCTTTCAGAAAACATTTTCCTCTTCAACTCTAAGTTCCGCAAACTTATTTTAGTGGACAATGAAACATACTTATTTGTTAGCAAACATTTGTACAGCCTTCCACATGTCTTCCACAACCCACTAACGGCCGAACCACCCCCCTCTGTCCCCGTACACAGCCATGCTCGCATTTTAACTCCCCTTCTCCAGACGCCAGGACCTCCCCTCTGTGTTCCTGCACCCATCCAGTCTCTCCGAACACAAAAAAAGACTTTAAACTCAAATGGTCGACAAAAAGAAATCATGAGAGACGCATTACAAGGTACATCGTAGCATTGGACCTAAAAAAGTTAAGCTTACATCCCACAAACGCCCGAACCTCCCCCCTCTGTTCCCGTACACAGCCATGCTCGTATTTCAACTCCCCCTCTCCAGACGCCAGGACCTCCCCTCTGTGTTCCTGCACCCATCCAGGCTCTTCGAACACAAAAAAAAGACTTTAAACTGAAATGGTCGACCAAAAATAATCATGACAGACGCATTACAAGCTACATCGTAGCATTGCACCTAAAAAAGTTAAGCTTACAACCCACAAACGCCCGAACCTCCCCCCTCTGTTCCCGTACACAGCCAGGCTCGCAAATCAACTCCCCCTCTCCAGACGCCAGTACCTCCCCTCTCTGTCCCTGCACCCATCTATGCTCTCCGAATACAAAAAGACTTTAAACTGAAATCGTCTACACCACGAGATAATGACATACGCATTAAAAGTTACATTGGCTTGTACATTGCCTAATCTGCAGGCCTACAACTGAAATCGTCTACACCACGAAATAAAGCGTGCTACGTTAAAAATACCGATTGTATCTCTAGCATTGCACCTAAAAAAAAAAAACTTTATTCCCATTTACATGAACACAAAGTCAGGCCACAGACTGCAAGGCTTTCGTCACGAAAACTACAGGATGCTACACTACTTTAAGCGCCGTCGCCAAGATTGTAATCACTTGTGAAGTTCCTTTGGGGATGTGCTAATTTAGAACAGCAGGATGCGACCCGGGTGTTAGCTCGATAACAACAACAAAGGCCCCCCCCCCAAAAAAAACCGACTGAAAGGAAATACTTACACTAGAAACGTGAATCTTTTTTGCAAAACGTAAGCAATGTCACTGAACGCAAATATTAACACTAGAAACGTGTATTTATTTTAACAATACTTATTTACTTTACATAACCATGATTATTATTTGACAACTTTCCTCGACAGCGTGGTATGTAAAATCGTCTTATTCTACGTTTACGCTTTTACAGACTAAAGATTTTCTATGTTGCCTCAGCGAAACATTTCCGATTTTGCCTTCTTTTGGATATTCACCATATTTCTTATACACACACATTAAGGGAGCCATCCGCAGCAGCCTCACTCTCACTCACCCTCAACCTCTTATTTTCTATTTAGTTAAGGGTAACTTGCAGACAACCTCTCTTGCTATTTTCTTAAGGGTCACTTGCAGCACACATTTCAATACGAATTACAGTAAGGCAGAACATGGCGTCTGGAAACGTTATGTTTTATTACATCAAAACTCCTATACTTTAAAGCCAATCTACCACTGTATTTTAACATTTCGCCACACCTACTCACCATCAACCTCTCTTTCTATTTTCTTAAGGGTAACTTGCAGCCAACCTCTATTCCTAGTTTCTTGACTATGGCGCTTTTACAGACTAAAGTTTTTCTATGTTGCCTCACTGAAACATTTCCGATTTTGCCTTCTTTTGTATAATCACCACTGTATTTTAACGTTCCGACACACACATTAATGTAGGCATGCTATAACAAAAAACAACACAACTTTGATGGCAAATACATCAGCTCAAAACATTTCGCCACACCTGTCTCTAGATTTATTTATTGGCATAAAAAAATATGTACCATCTTCTAAATACCCCACTCTATTTTAACGGTCCCACACACACATTAACCACTCACCCTCAACCACTCACCCTCAACCACTCACCCTCAACCACTCACCCTCAACCACTCACCGTCAACCACTCACCGTCAACCACTCACCCTCAACCACTCATCCTCAACCAGTCACCCTCAACCACTCACCCTCAACCACTCACCCTCAACCACTCACCCTCAACCACTCACCCTCAACCACTCACCCTCAACATCTCACCCTCACTCACCCTCAACACCTCACCCTCAACCCCTCACCCCCAACCCTCACCCGCAACCCCTCACCTTCCACCCCTCACCCTCACTCACCCTCCATCACCCTCAACCCCTCACCTACATCCTCAACACTTCACCCTAAACACCTCACTCACCCTCAACACCTCCCACTCACCCTCACTCACCCTCACCCTCACTCACCCTCAACACCTCACCATCACTAACACTCAACCCCTCACCCTCACTAACTCTCAATTACTCAATCACCCTTACCCTCACTCGCATTCAATATCTCACCCATACTAACACTGAACGCCTCACTCACCCTCACTTTTACCCTCACTCCCACTCAACACTTCAACCTCATCCTCACTCACATTCACCCTCTCCCTCAACTCCTCATGCCATTTGTTAAGCGTAACTTGGATCAGACAGTTACAGTCAAATTACAGTAAGGTTGAAATTGGCGACTGTAAACTTTATGGTTTTTTATCAAAACTCCTCCACTCACCCTCAACCACTCACTCTCAACCACTCACCCTCAACCACTCACCCTCAACCACTCACCCTCAACCACTCACCCTCAACCACTCACCCTCAACCACTCACCCTCAACCAGTCACCCTCAACCAGTCACCCTCAACCACTCACCCTCAACCACTCACCCTCAACCACTCACCCTCAACCACTCACCCTCAACCACTCACCCTCAACCACTCACCCTCAACCACTCACCCTCAACCACTCACCCTCAACCACTCACCCTCAACCACTCACCCTCAACCACTCACCACTCACCCTCAACCACTCACCCTCAACCACTCACCCTCAACCACTCACCCTCAACCACTCACCCTCAACCACTCACCCTCAACCACTCACCCTCAAACACTCACCCTCAACCACTCACCCTCAACCACTCACCCTCAACCACTCACCCTCAACCACTCACCCTCAACCACTCACCCTCAACCAGTCACCCTCAACCAGTCACCCTCAACCAGTCACCCTCAAACAGTCACCCTCAAACACTCACCCTCAAACACTCACCCTCAACCACTCACCCTCAACCACTCACCCTCAACATCTCCCCCTCACTCACCCTCAACACCTCACCCTCAACCCCTCACCCCCAACCCTCACCCGCAACCCCTCACCTTCCACCCCTCACCCTCACTCACCCTCCATCACCCTCAACCCCTCACCTACATCCTCAACACTTCACCCTAAACACCTCACTCACCCTCAACCCCTCCCACTCAGCCTCACTCACCCTCACTCACCCTCAACACCTCAACATCACTAACACTCAACCCCTCACCCTCACTAACTCTCAATTACCCAATCACCCTTACCCTCACTCGCATTCAATATCTCACCCACACTAACACTGAACGCCTCACTCACCCTCACTTTTACCCTCACTCACACTCAACACTTCAACCTCACCCTCACTCACATTCACCCTCTCCCTCAACTCCTCATGCCATTTGTTAAGCGTAACTTGGATCAGACAGTTACAGTCAAATTACAGTAAGGTTGAAATTGGCGTCTGTAAACTTTATGGTTTTTTATCAAAACTCTTCCACTCACCCTCAACCACTCACCCTCAACCACTCACCCTCAACCACTCACCCTCAACCACTCACCCTCAACCACTCTCCCTCAACCACTCTCCCTCAACCACTCACCCTCAACCACTCACCTTCAACCACTCACCTTCAACCACTCACCCTCAACCACTCACCCTCAACCACTCAACACTAGAAACGTGTATTTATTTTAACAATACTTATTTACTTTACATAACCATGATTATTATTTGACAACTTTCCTCGACAGCGTGGTATGTAAAATCGTCTTATTCTACGTTTACGCTTTTACAGACTAAAGATTTTCTATGTTGCCTCAGCGAAACATTTCCGATTTTGCCTTCTTTTGGATATTCACCATATTTCTTATACACACACATTAAGGGAGCCATCCGCAGCAGCCTCACTCTCACTCACCCTCAACCTCTTATTTTCTATTTAGTTAAGGGTAACTTGCAGACAACCTCTCTTGCTATTTTCTTAAGGGTCACTTGCAGCACACATTTCAATACGAATTACAGTAAGGCAGAACATGGCGTCTGGAAACGTTATGTTTTATTACATCAAAACTCCTATACTTTAAAGCCAATCTACCACTGTATTTTAACATTTCGCCACACCTACTCACCATCAACCTCTCTTTCTATTTTCTTAAGGGTAACTTGCAGCCAACCTCTATTCCTAGTTTCTTGACTATGGCGCTTTTACAGACTAAAGTTTTTCTATGTTGCCTCACTGAAACATTTCCGATTTTGCCTTCTTTTGTATAATCACCACTGTATTTTAACGTTCCGACACACACATTAATGTAGGCATGCTATAACAAAAAACAACACAACTTTGATGGCAAATACATCAGCTCAAAACATTTCGCCACACCTGTCTCTAGATTTATTTATTGGCATAAAAAAATATGTACCATCTTCTAAATACCCCACTCTATTTTAACGGTCCCACACACACATTAACCACTCACCCTCAACCACTCACCCTCAACCACTCACCCTCAACCACTCACCCTCAACCACTCACCGTCAACCACTCACCGTCAACCACTCACCCTCAACCACTCATCCTCAACCAGTCACCCTCAACCACTCACCCTCAACCACTCACCCTCAACCACTCACCCTCAACCACTCACCCTCAACCACTCACCCTCAACATCTCACCCTCACTCACCCTCAACACCTCACCCTCAACCCCTCACCCCCAACCCTCACCCGCAACCCCTCACCTTCCACCCCTCACCCTCACTCACCCTCCATCACCCTCAACCCCTCACCTACATCCTCAACACTTCACCCTAAACACCTCACTCACCCTCAACACCTCCCACTCACCCTCACTCACCCTCACCCTCACTCACCCTCAACACCTCACCATCACTAACACTCAACCCCTCACCCTCACTAACTCTCAATTACTCAATCACCCTTACCCTCACTCGCATTCAATATCTCACCCATACTAACACTGAACGCCTCACTCACCCTCACTTTTACCCTCACTCCCACTCAACACTTCAACCTCACCCTCACTCACATTCACCCTCTCCCTCAACTCCTCATGCCATTTGTTAAGCGTAACTTGGATCAGACAGTTACAGTCAAATTACAGTAAGGTTGAAATTGGCGACTGTAAACTTTATGGTTTTTTATCAAAACTCCTCCACTCACCCTCAACCACTCACTCTCAACCACTCACCCTCAACCACTCACCCTCAACCACTCACCCTCAACCACTCACCCTCAACCACTCACCCTCAACCAGTCACCCTCAACCACTCACCCTCAACCACTCACCCTCAACCACTCACCCTCAACCACTCACCCTCAACCACTCACCCTCAACCACTCACCCTCAACCACTCACCCTCAACCACTCACCCTCAACCACTCACCCTCAACCACTCACCCTCAACCACTCACCCTCAACCAGTCACCCTCAACCAGTCACCCTCAAACACTCACCCTCAAACACTCACCCTCAACCACTCACCCTCAACCACTCACCCTCAACATCTCCCCCTCACTCACCCTCAACACCTCACCCTCAACCCCTCACCCCCAACCCTCACCCGCAACCCCTCACCTTCCACCCCTCACCCTCACTCACCCTCCATCACCCTCAACCCCTCACCTACATCCTCAACACTTCACCCTAAACACCTCACTCACCCTCAACCCCTCCCACTCAGCCTCACTCACCCTCACTCACCCTCAACACCTCAACATCACTAACACTCAACCCCTCACCCTCACTAACTCTCAATTACTCAATCACCCTTACCCTCACTCGCATTCAATATCTCACCCACACTAACACTGAACGCCTCACTCACCCTCACTTTTACCCTCACTCACACTCAACACTTCAACCTCACCCTCACTCACATTCACCCTCTCCCTCAACTCCTCATGCCATTTGTTAAGCGTAACTTGGATCAGACAGTTACAGTCAAATTACAGTAAGGTTGAAATTGGCGTCTGTAAACTTTATGGTTTTTTATCAAAACTCTTCCACTCACCCTCAACCACTCACCCTCAACCACTCACCCTCAACCACTCACCCTCAACCACTCACCCTCAACCACTCTCCCTCAACCACTCTCCCTCAACCACTCACCCTCAACCACTCACCTTCAACCACTCACCTTCAACCACTCACCCTCAACCACTCACCCTCAACCACTCACCCTCACCCACTCACCCTCAACCACTCACCCTCAACCACTCACCCTCAACCACTCACCCTCACCCACTCACCCTCACCCACTCACCCTCACCCACTCACCCTCACCCACTCACCCTCAACCACTCACCCTCAACCACTCACCCTCAACCACTCACCCTCAACCACTCACCCTCAACCACTCACCCTCAACCACTCACCCTCAACCACACACCCTCAACCACTCACCCTCAACCACACACCCTCAACCACTCACCCTCAACCACTCACCCTCAACCACTCACCCTCAACCACTCACCCTCAACCACTCACCCTCAACCACTCACCCTCAACAACTCACCCAACACATCACTCTCACTCACCATCAACATCTCACTCTCAAACATCTCACCCTCAACACCTCACCCTCAACGACTCACCCTCAACACTTCACCCTCAACACCTCACCCTCAACACCTCACTCTCAACACCTCACTCTCAACACCTCACCCTCAACAACTCACCCTCAACAACTCACCCTCAACAACTCACCCTCAACAACTCACCCTCAACCACTCACCCTCAACCACTCACCCTCAACCACTCACCCTCAACCACTCACCCTCAACCACTCACCCTCAACCACTCACCCTCAACCACTCACCCTCAACCACTCACCCTCACCCACTCACCCTCACCCTCATCCACTCACCCTCAACCACTCACCCTCAACCACTCACCCTCAACCACTCACCCTCAACCACTCACCCCCAACCACTCATCCTCAACCACTCACCCTCAACCACTCACCCTCAACCACTCACCCTCAACCACTCACCCTCAACCACTCACCCTTAACAACTCACCCTCAACCACTCACCCTCAACCACTCACCCTCAACCACTCACCCTCAACCACTCACCCTCAACCACTCACCCTCAACCACTCACCCTCAACCACTCACCCTCAACCACTCACCCTCAACCACTCACCCTCAACCACTCACCCACAACCACTCACCCTCAACCACTCACCCTCAACCACTCACCCTCACCCTCAACCCTCACCTACCCTCACCCTCACCCTCAACACTCACCTACCCTCACCCACCCTCAACCCCTCACCCTCACTCAACACCTCAGCCTCGCCCTCACTCGCCCTCACCCTCAACCCCTCATGCTATTTTTAAGGGTAACTTTGCGCTGACAGTTCAAGTCGAATGACAGTAAGGTTGAAAAATTCTATAGTCACTCACCCTCAACGCCTCACCCAACATCTCACCTTGACTCACCATCAACATCTCACCCTCTCTCACCCTCAAAACATCAGCCTCAATTCCTCACCTCAACCCCTCACCCTCAAACATTCACCCTCACTCACCCTCCCTCACCCTCACTCACCCTCCCTCACCCTCAACCCCTCACCCACACCCTCAACACTTCACCCTACACACCTCACCCTCAGTAACTCTCAATCCCTCTATCACCCTTCTCCTCACTCACCCTCAATACCTCACCCTCACTAACACTCAACCCCTCACTCTTACTTTCACTTACACTCAAGACCTCAGCCTCACCCTCACTCATCCTCACCCTCAACCCCTCATGCCATTTTTAAGTGTAACTTTGAGTACACAGTTCAAGTCGATTTACATTAAAGGAGAAAATGGTGTCTGGAAACGTTAACAAAACTCCTATAGTTTACATACCATGCCGTACACACACACCAACATAATTGCTAGCATTTAAAATTACTAACAGACACATTCAAGGGCCGCATCCTCAGCAATGCTCACGATTTTTATACAACAAATAACAACACAACTTTGATGGCAAATAAATCAGCTCAGAACATTTCGCCACACTTATCGCTACATTTATCTATTGGCAAACAAAATCATCGACCAACTTTCTCAGTCTCCTAGTGTATTTCTATGCTGACACTCACACATATTAATGGAGGCATCTGCAGCAATGTCCTGTCTTTTCATACTAAACATAAACGCCACAACTTTGAGCCTGTATATTACAAGACTTACATTAAGGGACGCACCCGCAGCCAAATTCTGTATTTACAACACGTACACACACAGCCAAAATTATCCTAGCATTTAAAAATACCCACAGACACATCTTTCTCATTCGCCCACTGGACGGCTCCACAGCAATGTTCAGTATTTGCATACTAAACATAAACGCCACAACTTCTGCACATCTTTCAGGCTGTATATTACAAGATTTCTATCTTTAAAAATGAAACTTTGTATACTTTAAAATCTTTAGATATTCCATTTTTAAGGGTAACTTCGAGTAAACAGTTGAACTTCAATGACACAAACGTTAAATAAAACAAACGGAAAATAAAAAAAGTTTACTTTGTCAGTTCCGAGCTAACTCTTATGTGTGCTTAAGCGAGTTGGCCAGGGAAGTCTACTGGCGCGCCAATGTCGAAACTCCATTTGCATACACATTCAAACATTCACACTTCCAATTCGCGCACACCAGCTAGTGTGACTTTTCCTTGGGGCAAGGGAAGGACTGCAAGCCGGGTGTTAGCTCGAGAACAACAACAGACATCCCACCCCCACCCCAAAATCCAGTAGAAACGTGAAGTTTTTTCGCTAAACTTAAACAATCCCACTGAACGTAAATACGAACATTAGAAACGTTATTTGTTTTAACAAAACTTATTTAGTTTACATAACCAGGCCTAGTTTTTCACAATTTTGAGGTACAACGTAGTATGTAACATCGGCCTATTTTACTTCGACGCTTGTACAGACTACAGATTTTCAATGTTGCCTTCAGTGAAAAAATTACGATGTTGCCTTCTTTTGGATAACAACCAAATTTCTTATCCACACACATTAAGGGACGCATCCGCAGCAGCCTCACTCTCACTCACCCTCAACAGGTTTTTTTTTCTATTTAGTTAAGGGTAACATGCAGCCAACCTCTCTTGCTATTTTGTTAATGGTCACTTGCAGCACACATTTCAAGACGAATTACAGTAAGGCAGAAAATGGCGTCTGGAAACGTTTTTTTTTTTTACATCAAAACTCCTATACTTTAAATACAATCTACCACTGTATTTTAACATTTCGCCACACCTACTCACCATCAACCTCTCTTTCTATTTTCTTAAGGGTAACTTGCAGCCAACCTCGATTCCTACTTTGTTGACTATGGCGCTTTTACAGACTAAAGATTTTCTATGTTGCCTCACTCAAACATTCCCTTATTTTGCCTTCTTTTGGATAATCACCACTGTATTTTAACGTTACCACACACACATTAATGTAGGCATGCTATAACACAAAAAAACACAACTTCGATGTCAAATACATCAGCTCAAAACATTTCGCCACACCTGTCTCTAGATTTATTTATTGCCATAAAAAATTCTGTACCATCTTCTAAATCCCCCACTCTATTTTAACGTTCCCACACACACATCAACCACTCACCCTCAACCACTCACCCTCAACCACTCACCCTCCACACCTCACCCTCAACGCCTCACCCTCAACGCCTCACCCTCAGCCACTCACCCTCAACCACTCACCCTCAACCACTCACCCTCAACCACTCACCCTCAACCACTCACCCTCAACCACTCACCCTCAACCACTCACCCTCAACCACTCACCCTCAACCACTCACCCTCAACCACTCACCCTCAACCACTCACCCTCAACCACTCACCCTCAACCACTCACCCTCAACCACTCACCCTCAACCACTCTCCCTCAACCACTCTCCCTCAACCACTCTCCCTCAACCACTCTCCCTCAACCACTCACCCTCAACATCTCACCCTCAACATCTCACCCTCACTCACCCTCAACACCTCACCCTCAACCCCTCACCCCCAACCCTCACCCGCAACCCCTCACCTTCCACCCCTCACCCTCACTCACCCTCCATCACCCTCAACCCCTCACCTACATCCTCAACACTTCACCCTAAACACCTCACTCACCCTCAACCCCTCCCACTCACCCTCACTCACCCTCACCCTCACTCACCCTCAACACCTCACCATCACTAACACTCAACCCCTCACCCTCACTAACTCTCAATTACTCAGTCACCCTTACCCTCACTCGCATTCAATATCTCACCCACACTAACACTGAACGCCTCACTCACCCTCACTTTTACCCTCACTCACACTCAACACTTCAACCTCACCCTCACTCACATTCACCCTCTCCCTCAACTCCTCATGCCATTTGTTAAGCGTAACTTGGATCAGACAGTTACAGTCAAATTACAGTAAGGTTGAAATTGGCGTCTGTAAACTTTATGGATTTTTATCAAAACTCCTCCACTCACCCTCAACCACTCACCCTCAACCACTCACCCTCAACCACTCACCCTCAACCACTCACCCTCACCCACTCACCATCACCCACTCACCCTCACCCTCACCCACTCACCCTCACCCACTCACCCTCACCCACTCACCCTCACCCACTCACCCTCAACCACTCACCCTCAACCACTCACCCTCAACCACTCACCCTCAACCACTCATCCTCAACCACTCACCCTCAACCACTCACCCTCAACCACTCACCCTCAACCACTCACCCTCAACCAATCACCCTCAACCACTCACCCTCAAACACTCACCCTCAACAACTCACCCAACACATCACTCTCACTCACCATCAACATCTCACTCTCAAACATCTCACCCTCAACACCTCACCCTCAACGACTCACCCTCAACGACTCACCCTCAACACTTCACCCTCAACACCTCACTCTCAACACTTCACCCTCAACAACTCACCCTCAACCACTCACCCTCAATCACTCACCCTCAACCACTCACCCTCAACCACTCACCCTCAACAACTCACCCCCAACAACTCACCCTCAACAACTCACCCTCAACAACTCACCCTCAACCACTCACCCTCAACCACTCACCCTCAACCACTCACCCTCAACCACTCACCCTCAACCACTCACCCTCAACCAATCACCCTCACCCTCAACCCTCACCTACCCTCACCCTCACCCTCAACACTCACCTACCCTCACCCACCCTCAACCCCTCACCCTCACTCAACACCTCAGCCTCGCCCTCACTCGCCCTCACCCTCAACGTCTCATGCTATTTTTAAGGGTAACTTGGCGCTGACAGTTCAAGTCGAATGACAGTAAGGTAGAAAAATTCTATAGTCACTCACCCTCAACGCCTCACCCAACATCTCACCTTCACTCACCATCAACATCTCACCCTCACTCACCCTCAAAACATCAGCCTCAATTCCTCACCTCAACCCCTCACCCTCAACCATTCACCCTCACTCACCCTCCCTCACCCTCAACCCCTCACCCACACCCTCAACACTTCACCCTACACACCTCACCCTCAGTAACTCTCAATCCCTCAATCACCCTTCCCCTCACTCATCCTCAATACCTCACCCTCACTAACACTCAACCCCTCACTCACCCTCACTCTTACTTTCACTTACACTCAAGACCTCAGCCTCACCCTCACTCATCCTCACCCTCAACCCCTCATGCCATTTTTAAGTGTACCTTTGAGTAGACAGTTCAAGTCGATTTACATTAAAGGAGAAAATGGTGTCTGGAAACGTTAACAAAACTACTATAGTTTACATACCATGCCGTACACACACACCAACATAATTCCTAGCATTTAAAATTACCCACAGACACATTGAAGGGCCGCATCCTCAGCAATGCTCACGATTTTTATACTACAAATAACAACACAACTTTGATGGCAAATAAATCAGCTCAGAACATTTCGCCACACCTATCGCTACATTTATCTATTGGCAAACAAAATCATCAAACATCTTTCTCAGTCTCCCACTGTATTTCTATGGTGACACTCACACATTAATGGAGGCATCTGCAGCAATGTCCTGTCTTTTCATACTAAACATAAACGGCACAACTTTGAGCCTGTATATTACAAGACTTACATTAAGGGACGCACCCGCAGCGAAATTCAGTATTTACAACACGTACACACACCGCCAAAATTAGCCTAGCATTTAAAAATACCCACAGACACATTTAAGGGCCACTTACGCAGCAATGTTCACTATTTTCATAATAAAACGAAAAACACAACTTTTATGGCAAATATTGCATCCGGCCTCTGACCCGTTCAGCACCACACCTGTCTTTCCATTTATTTTTTGCCAAACAAAATCATCGACCATCTTTCTCATTCACCCACTTTTTTTTCACGTTGCCACACACACATTAATGGACGAATCCGCAGCAATTTTCAGTATTTTCATACTAAACCTAAACGGCACAACTTTGAGCCAGTATATTACAAGAGTAGTATGTTTTAAAGTGAAACTTTGTATACTTTTGATGCTTTATATATGCCATTTTTTAGTGTAACTTCGAGCAGACAGTTGAAGTGCAATTACACTAACGTAAAAAAAAAAGGCCCTTTGCTTTGTTAGTTCCGAGCAAAATCTTATATGGCCTTAAGGGAGTTGCCCAGTGAAGTCTACTGGCGCGCCTATGTCGAAACTCCATCTGCATACACATTCAAACATTCACACTTCCAAGTCGCGCACATCAGCTAGTGTGACTTTTCCTTGGGGCAAGGGAAGGACTAAAAGCTTTGATCCTTTCTTAAACACAAAAAAAAAAAAAGATTCTTGCATCGTTACCCCCTATTTAAGCAGAGGGACGGGTCACTTTAAGTCATACTCTCTTTTTACCAGCGAGGACAGAACTTCGACTTACAGAACGGCGCTGTACTTGCTGCTATCGACCAACAGCCACTGAAAAATTACGGCATTCAATCTTAGAACGTAAGTGCATGCAAGTGTTATTTCTATACATCTAAGGGACAGTATTGATATATTTACTTGCGTTTATTAGAACTGTTACTATATTAACATTGCACCTGTGTTAAATTATTCTGCCACATGTGTGTTTGCTAATCTACATTTTCTATGGTAATACTTAGCAAAGGACTACGTAATTTCTTAAACAGGTCATACCTTGGTTTAAACCAACAGATACATATTGCTTTTTTTATCGTTATCTCTTGTAGGTTATTGGTACGCTTTCAACATTTCCTTGATAGGGGGAAAGAAACTGCGCACCAACATATATCATGTAAGTACAGCCAACTGTTCACTCTTCTACACAATTTTTACTTTCGTTTCTAACACTCCGACGTGGGGGCAGGGTCAGTGGTTAAGGGTCGGGTCGACAGCAACAACATAAAACTGACCATGAGGTTATTCACAGTACCCTGCAGGCGAAGGCTTCGTGCACTGAGCCCTCCCGGCATACACATAATTTTCTCGCTCTCTTTCTCTCTTCGTCTCCCTCCCTCTCTATAGCACATTAATCACACACACCCTGTCACATTAGGCAAAACACTGCATCTTACACTAATCACACACAGCCTGTCACATTAGGCAAAACACTGACTGCCACCCTTATACAACACGTGCAACTCCTACGCAATGTAACATCATAGCACTTCGCCACTACAGCACCAAACTTTCAGTCAGAACTTCGAATTGCACATTAATTTGCACGTAAACAGGCAACACTTTACAACATTTACGCACAATGCATTCATTCGTTGCTTTACTTGCACAGTTAGTAATCCAAGTTACAAGCTGACACACAGAAACAGCCACTCGTACAACTACTAGTATTACATTTTCACAAGCACACATCCAATAACACATTAGCCAGGATTAGCTGCCTACCCAAAAAAAAATGGACCTTACACTTACTACACTATTCACAGGCACATTGGAACATTAGGGGGAATAGTACAGTCATAATCCGTTCTCAACACTTCGCCACACCACAACAAATTTTTCATACACACAATCCACTATCAAGGGGACTTTCGCCCACACCCTCTATTACATGGCTACTCACAATCTTTCAAGCAGGTGAAAAATGTACTGTTTACTTTGTGTACAAGGACCGCATCGGTGGGGGCAATGTTAGTTGTCAAGGGTCGGGGCGACAGCAACAACATTAAACTGACCATGAGGTTAATCACAGGACCCTGCAGCCGAAGGCTTCGTGCACTGAGCCCTCCCGGCATACACATAATTTTCTCGCTCTCTTTCTCTTTCGGTCTCCCTACATCTCTATAGCTCTCTCTCCCTCTCTATAGCTCCCCCTCCCTCTCTCCTGTCTTCCTCTGTTTCACTCTAACTGTGTTCCTCCCTCTGTCTCACTCCCCCTCTTTTCTTCCTCCTCTCTCCCTCCCTCTCCGTCTCCCTCCCTATCACCCTTCATCTCACTCCCTTTCTCTTCCTCTCCCTCCACTTCCCTTCCTTTACCTAACTTTCCCTTCCTCTCTGTCTTTGTACATACCTCTCCATTTGTCTCCCATTTACTCCCTCTCTATCTTTCTACATTACTTGCACACTAACTGGGTACACCAACACTTCGCCACACCACAACAACATTTTCAAACACACATTCCACGAACAAGGACACTTTCACACACACCCTCTATTACATTCCTACTCACAATCTTTCTCTCAGGGGCAAAATTTAATGTTTACTTAGTGTCGAAGGACCGCATCGGTGGGGGCAGGGTCAGTGGTTAAGGCTCGGGGCGACAGCAACAACATAAAACTGACCATGAGGTTATTCACAGTACCCTGCAGCCGAAGGCTTCGTGCACTGAGCCCTCCCGGCATAGACATAATTTTCTCGCTCTCTTTCTCTCTTCGTCTCCCTCCCTCTCTATAGCACACTAATCACACACACCCTGTCACATTAGGCAAAACACTGCATCTTACACTAATCACACACAGCCTGTCACATTAGGCAAAACACTGACTGCCACCCTTATACAACACGTGCAACTCCTACGCAATGTAACATCATAGCACTTCGCCACTACAGCACCAAACTTTCAGTCAGAACTTCTAATTGCACATTAATTTGCACGTAAACAGGCAACAGTTTACAACATTTACGCACAATGCATTCATTCGTACATTTCCTTGCACAGTTAGTAATCCAAGTTACAAGCTGACACACAGAAACAGCCACTCGTACAACGACTAGTATTACATTTTCACAAGCACACATCCAATAACACATTAGCCAGGATTAGCTGCCTACCCAAAAAATAATGGACCTTACACTTACTACACTATTCACAGGCACATTGGAACATTAGGGGGAATAGTACAGTCATAATCCGTTCGCAACACTTCGCCACACCACAACAAATTTTACAGACACACAATCCACTATCAAGGGGACTTTCGCCCACACCCTTTATTACATGGCTACTCACAATCTTTCAAGCAGGTGAAAATTGTACTGTTTACTTTGTGTCCAAGGACCGCATCGGTGGGGGCAGGGTTAGTTGTTAAGGGTCGGTGCGACAGCAACAACATTAAACTGACCATGAGGTTAATCACAGGACCCTGCAGCCGAAGGCTTCGTGCACTGAGCCCTCCCGGCATACACATAATTTTCTAGCTCTCTTTCTCTTTCGGTCTCCCTACATCTCTATAGCTCTCTCTCCCTCTCTATAGCTCTCCCTCCCTCTCTCCTGTGTTCCTCTGTTTCACTCTAACTGTGTTCCTCCCTCTGTCTCACTCCCCCTTTTTTCTTCCTCCTCTCTCCCTCCCTCTCCGTCTCCCTCCCTATCACCCTGCATCTCACTCCCTTTCTCTTCCTCTCCCTCCATTTCCCTTCCTTTCCCTAACTTTCCCTTCCTCTCTGTCTTTGTACATAACTCTCCATTTGTCTCCCATTTACTCCCTCTCTATCTTTCTACATTACTTGCACACTAACTGTGTACACTTTCAATATTACACGCACACCGCATTCATTTTCATATTCAATGCAATATAGGAAGTAATCTAAGTTACACGATGACACACACACACATTTTTCGGTACGTCTCGCACTATTAACTCTTCACGCACACACTCACTCCCTCTCCATCCCCAACAACAATTCCAAGCCAGGATTAGCTGCCTACCCAAAAAAAAAAGGACCTTACACTTACTACACTAGTCACAGGCACATTGGAACATTAGGGGGAATTGTACAGTCATAATCCGTTCGCAACACTTCGCCACACCACAACAAATTTTTCATACACACAATCTACTATCAAGGGGACTTTCGCACACACCCTCTATTACATGGCTACTCACAATCTTTCAAGCAGGTGAAAAATGTACTGTTTACTTTGTGTCCAAGGACCGCATCGGTGGGGGCAGGGTTAGTTGTTAAGGGTCGGGGCAACAGCAACAACATTAAACTGACCATGAGGTTAATCACAGGACCCTGCAGCCAAAGGCTTCGTGCACTAAGCCCTCCCGGCATACACATAATTTTCTCGCTCTCTTTCGGACTCACTACATCTCTATAGCTCTCTCTCCCTCTCTATAGCTCCCCCTCCCTCTCTCCTGTCTTCCTCTGTTTCACTCTAACTGTGTTCCTCCCTCTGTCTCACTCCCCCCTTTTTTCTTCCTCCTCTCTCCCTCCCTCTCCGTCTCCCTCCCTATCACCCTGCATCTCACTCCCTTTCTCTTCCTCTCCCTCCATTTCCCTTCCTTTCCCTAACTTTCCCTTCCTCTCTGTCTTTGTACATAACTCTCCATTTGTCTCCCATTTACTCCCTCTCTATCTTTCTACATTACTTGCACACTAACTGTGTACACTTTCAATATTACACGCACACCGCATTCATTTTCATATTCAATGCAATATAGGAAGTAATCTAAGTTACACGATGACACACACACATTTTTCGGTACGTCTCGCACTATTAACTCTTCACGCACACACTCACTCCCTCTCCATCCCCAACAACAATTCCAGCTTTTAAAACTAACAACAGACACATTCAAGTCCCACATCCTCAGCAATTCTAAACTATTTTCCGAATACAAATAACGACACTACTTTAAGGGTGTCTTTACTTTTTGAAGCCACACACACACACTCACCCTCACTTACCCGCAACGCCTCACCCTCTCCCTCACTCACACTCAACACCTCACCCTCACTTACCCTCAACGCATCACCCTCAGTCACCTTTAACAGCTCACCCTCACTCACCCTCAACGCCTCTCCCTTTCTCACCCTCACCCTCACTCACCCTCAACGCCTCACCCTCACCTGCACTCACCCTCATTCTCACTCACCTTCACTCACCCTTAATACCTCACCAACACTCACCATCAATGCCTCGCTCTACCTCACCCTCCCTCACCCTCAGCCTCACTCACTCTTACTCACCCTCACCCACCATCACGCTCATCCTCACTCACCCTCACTTACCCTCACTTACCCTCACTCACCCTCAGTCACCCTCAGTCACCCTCACTCAACCCCTCACCCTCACTCACACTCACTCAACCTCTCACTCAACACCTCACTCTCACTCACCCTCAACACCTCACTCACCCTCAATTTCACTCACCCTCAATTTCACTCACCCTTAATTTCACTCACCCTCACTCATCCTCAACACTTCACCCACCCTCACTAGCCCTTAACACCTCACACACACACCCTCAACACTTCTCCTTCAACTCCTCACTCACCCTCACTCTCACTCAACACTTCAACACCTCAGCCTCAGCCTCACTCACCCTCAACACCTCACTCACCCACAACACCTCATTCCCACTCACCCACACTCACCCTCATCCTTACTCACCCTCAGCTTCTCACCATCACTCACCCTCAATCTCTAAGCCTAACCTACCTTCACTCACCCTCAACCCCTCACCCTCACTCACACTCACTCACACCATCCTCACTCACCCTCATGCTCACTCACCCTCATGCTCACTCACCCTCATGCTCACTCACCCTCATGCTCACTCACCCTCAACATGTCATCCTCACTCACCCTCACCATTACTCACCATCAAACCGTGACCCTCACTCACCCTCACCCTCACCCTCACTCACCCTCAATACCACTCACCCTCACTCACCCTCATCCCCTCCCCCTCACTCACCCTCACCCTCACCACCTCACCTCAACAACACTCAACACCTCACCCTCACACTCACACCCTCAACATTTCATCCTCATTCACCCTCAACCCCTCACCCACACTCACCCTCTCTCTCCTTCTCTAGCTCCCCCTCCCTCTCTCTTGTCTTCCTCTTTCTCACTCTAACTTTGTTAATCCCTCTGTCTCCCTCTCCCTCTCTCTCCCTCCCTCCATCCCCGTCTCCCTTCCTATCACTCTCCCTCTCACTCCCTTTCCCTTCCTCACACCTCATCCATTCTCTGATTCAATGCAACACATAACACACACACACATTTTTTAACGTCTCTCAGTATTAACTTTTCACGCACTCACTCACTCTCTCTCTGTCCCCCTTTTCCTCCCACTTCCTCTCTCTCCCTCTATCATCTCATCCCTGCCTGTGTGCCAGCCGTTGCACATACACTCACAGCAGCACTAGAGCTCTTAACAGGTCTTTAAAAGACTATTTACATGCTAATGTGGCCTTTATGGCAAAAATTCAGAAAAATATATTCTAAACAATATGTTTTTTTTCTCCTTTCAGATTATTAAAACAACAACAAAAGAAACAGAAGTTAAGGTAAATACTACTTTGCCACTTAGTTTAAAATTTGTTAAAAGTTCATACCTTACAGTCCCCCAAAAAATTTGTTAGTTCACAAACCTTCTTAATTTACATTTGTTGATAACAACATTTCAGTATAACTTATAAGATGCAGAAATGCTTGAAAGCAAGTTACCATCAAGGGAATAGCAAATTTAATAGCAAATCACAAGGTAAGCAATGCTTACCAAATAGTGCTTTTGCTGTCTTGCACAATTTATGCAAGCCAGTAACTACTTGGAACTCTAATGATCTGCATTATATAATGGACCGTGGGGACGCTTTATATCTCCAAATGCATTCTATTAACAAAGAAACACTTATGCATCCAGATGACCTGCCAAGGTATATAGACCACAATCAAGAGATATATTCACTTTTGCTACGGAATGCTTACTACGGTGATGTCCTTAAACGTTTTGATAAAGCCTACCCAGATATTAGCACAGCATTAAATGTTACTATTAATAAGCACTGTGGTGTTCTACTTTGTATGAATGTTTATGTAATAGCTATTTTCAAACATATGCAATCATACTTTGTATTTGATTCACATAGTAGGGACCATGAAGGCATGCCTCATTCAAACGGAACATGTGTTACAATTGCATTTAATTCGTTTGAAGGGCTAATTCAATATGTTATGAAACTAGCATATAACTTTACACATCAGGCTGAGCAATGTGTCCAATTTGAATTAACACCAATAGATATAAAAGTCATTCAAAGGAAATCCTTTACAAAAGCACTTACTGTGCACAAAAAAAATAGTCACCTGCCGCAAGAAAGAAAAATTTGGGTACATACTACTGAATGTACTCCTAATCAGACGATAACATCAACATCAATGTCTTCTGATCATTTACAGAATACAAGTAAGGGAGGGAATAGCAATAGCAATCATTTAGCACAATTACCAGGTAATAGTAAAGCTATCCAGGGAACAAATAAACAGTCTCGGAAAAGAAAAAGGGATTCAAGTACATGTCCAACTACAGTTGTACAAAGAAAAAAAGTTAATACAGCTGAAGAAGACATTACCAACAGTCAACTAAGTGCTACTGATAATAACATACCCATCTTCACGCAGGGCCAAAGACAGAAACGAGGTAAACAAATCCATACAATCATTAGCAAATTCCACCGGGAAATATTGCATGGGCCAGAGTACATTTGTACTCTTTGCAATCAACTGTGGCATAAACAAACGTTGCAAAATATACGCAGTGTTAGCCAATCCGAAATTTTCAACAAGTGTAACATTAGTAACAAGAAAACAAATTTTATTTGTAAGACTTGCTATTATTACATTCGCAAAAACAAAATACCACCATGTTCAATTGTAAATGGCATGGGCTTCCCAAATGTACCAGTTGAATTAGAATTATATGATTTAGAAGAAAGATTAGTTTCACCTAGGATACCATTCTTACAAATTCGGAGTCTGCCACGCGGTTTTCAAAAATCATTATCAGGTGCAGTAGTTAATGTACCTGCAGATGTTATGACAACTGTTACCATTTTACCAAGGCAAATTAATGACGCCATGACAATCCCAGTGAAATTAAAAAGGAAATTAATCTATAAATCATATACACATTATGAGAATATTAGACCAAATACTGTAAAAAAGGCAGCTACATGGCTAGCTAAAAATAGTACAATGTTTAATGAATATGGTGTTACCATTAACCCTGACTGGGAGTATATACCTCCAGAAATAGAATCTCACAATGAGACTTCAGAGACAAACAATTCATCTGATAGTTCTGACAACATAGAAGCTGGGAATTTGGATACTATGTTAACAAATGAAACTATTACTAGTAATTCGCTGAATGTGTTAAGTTTCGCTCCAGCTGAACATAACACGCCAAGAGGTTTATATGAGGATAAAGATTCAGAGTTTTTGGCTTTCCCTACTATTTTTTGTGGTGAACGAAGGCCTAACAATAAGGAAAGACACATACCAGTACATTATAGTACTATTTGCCAAGCAGAGTTAAGGAGTTATGATAGAAGAGTCGCTAAATCTATTACTAATGTCTTTTTTAAACTGAAGAAATTACATATTAAGCAGATCCATGGTAAAATCAACATTTCCATCAGAAAACATTTTACAGATGGGAATAAAATAACTGCTAAAGACATTAAATGTAATATTGCCAATGTTTTACAGTTTAATGAGGGGTACAAAATATTAAAAACTATACGCAGTTCACCTCCATATTGGGAAGGTTGCAAAAAAGATATTTTTGCTATGATAAGGCAACTTGGCATTCCCACTTTCTTTTTGACATTATCTGCTGCAGAAACAAAATGGCACCATTTAATAAATATACTATTGAGAGTTAGAAACTTAAAGGAATGTACAGAGGAAGAATTCTTAAACATGTCTTGGGAAACTAAAAGTAAATTAATACAAGAAGATCCAATAACATGTGCAAGACAGTTTGACTATCAAGTTAGGAAATTCTTTAATTGTGTTTTGCTGAATGGCACTAATCCAATTGGGGAAATAGTAGACTACTTTTACAGAGTCGAATTCCAACAAAGAGGTTCTCCACATATACATGCATTACTCTGGGTAAACAAAGCACCATTGTATGGTGTTTCACCAGTGGAAGAAGTCAATAGCTTTATTGACAAATATATCACTTGTCAGAAGTCTGAGAACCCTGTTTTACAACCGTTAATAAATCTACAAAGGCATGGTCACACCAAAAATTGCAGACGTAAACAGCAACGGACATGCAAATATCAATATCCCAAATATCCAATGTCAAGAACGCTCATATTAGAGCCATTAACACTGGAGGAGACAAATAACCAATGGCAAGATAATATGAAAATAATACATGAAGCTATGAATAATACTACTTTTAATACACTTTCTTTTGAGGAATTTTTGGACTTCATTAAAATGGATGATAAAGAATATATTACTTCTATACAAACTAGCTTACAAAAAACAACTATTTTTTTAAAAAGAACACCAGCCGAATGCTTCATCAATAACTACAATAGTACTCTTTTAGAAGCTTGGCGAGCAAACATAGACTTGCAGTTTATACTAGACCCTTATGCTTGTGCAGTCTATATTATCTCATATATCAGTAAATCGCAAAGAGGAATTAGCAAACTTCTAGCGCAAGCTGCTAAAGAGGTAACAAGCAATAGTAATATCAAAGATCAACTTAAACACATAGGGAACAAATTCCTCAACTGCACAGAAATTAGTGCTCAAGAAGCAGCATATCTAATTCTTCAAATACCATTACGGAAAAGCTCACGATCATTTGTATTTATTAATACTAGCCGTCCAGAGAAAAGAACTTATTTAATGCGTGATATCGAAACTATTAATAACTTGCCCGAAAATTCAACTGACATTCAATGTGAAAATATTATTATTAAGTACTGCAAACGGCCACAATCATTAGAGATGTGCACGTTAGCAGACTATGCGGCTAATTTCAACTATGTGAAGAAAAAAACACATGGGAAAGAAATAAATGATTGCGAAGATTTACTTGCAGAACAAAACTTTTACAGTTCAGATGAGGAAGAATTAGAAATAGAATGTAGTGACGGAAATAAACAACAACCGAAACATAATTATGATTATGCTTTAAATAAGCGCAGACAAGGGAAAATAATACGCTTTTGCAGATTTAGCAAAAATAATGAACCAGAAGAGTATTATAGAGAAATATTAATGTTGCACTATCCATGGAGGGAAGAAGAAAAAATACTAATCAACAAGGAAACTTACTATGATAGGTATCTGGAAGTTAAAACATTTGTTGACACACAACTAAAAATCTATAACAAACAGCATGGCGAACTTACAAACATTATTCATGAACAGTCTCATGAAAATGTAATTTCACCTCCTCTATCACCAACTGTGAATATACAGACAGAAGACAAAAATCCAGAACATAATAATAGATATGATTTGGCTCTAGATTTAGGAATTAGAACTACAACTGAAGAACAAAGCTCAACTAACGTTATTTTGCCCAATGAAAAATACCAACAACTTATGCAAAACTTAACGGAAGAACAACTTAAATTTGTTTACCATCACTTGCATTGGTTTAAAACTACTAGCACTCCATGCTATACTTTTTGCACTGGAGGGGCTGGTGTTGGGAAAAGTTTTGTAATATCTGCACTATATCAAACTTTACTACGCTACTATAACACTAAGGCCGGTGAAAATCCTGATAATGTTTATATCTTACTTACTGCTCCAACAGGAAAGGCTGCCCATAATATTAATGGCAAAACACTGCATAGCACTTTCAAAATACCTGTGTCGCAAAGTTTGACTTATAAACAACTGAGTCATGAACATAGAACTGCTCTACAAATGGAAATGATGCATGTTAGAGTTGTTATTATTGATGAAATTTCAATGGTAGGACACAATATGTTGAATTTTATACATAACAGGCTTCAAGAAATTAAATCATCTAATGAACCATTTGGAGGAATTTCTATTTTAGCCATTGGTGACTTTTACCAATTAAAACCTGTATTTGACAGATACATTTTTCAGGATTCTACACAAATGTATGGTCCTTTAAGTGCTAACTTATGGAAAGAACATTTTAAAATTTTTGAATTAACAAAAATTATGCGCCAAAAAGAAGATCTACAATTTGCTGAATTACTAAACAGATTGAGAGAAGGCAAGCATACTGAAGAAGATATTTCACAAATTAAGCAAAGGGAAATACAACCTGATGAGACTTTATTAGAAACAATTCCATATATCATGTCAACTAATCTAGAAGTTAATGAAATTAACAAAAAGGTTTTAGAACAACATTGCAAAGATTATCCTGTCTACATAACAGTAGCAAGCGATACTGTTAGTTCTGATTTGTCTGAAAGTGTGAAAAAAACGATTCTTAAGCAACTGCCCAAAGATCCACAGAAAACAATGGGCCTTTCACATACATTACACATTGCCTTACAACTTCGTTATGATTTAAGTTGCAATGTGGATGTCAATGATGGTTTAACAAATGGCGCAACTGGTGTTGTACAATTAGTAGAATTGATTAACAATACACCTATTATTGTTTGGTTGTTATTTGACAATCCCACTATAGGACAAACAACCAGACAACAATATAAACACTTATTTCATTCACAAATACAAAATACATGGACACCAATACATGCTATAGCTAGACATTTCCAATACACTAAGAAATGTATTACCATTATACGGAAGCAATTTCCTTTACGCCAAGCATCAGCACGCACTATACATCGCACACAAGGTGCAACTCTCGAACCACTTTATATACACTTTAATAACAGCAAGATTCATCATTTGCATTATGTTGCTATTAGCAGGGCCAAATCAATACAAAATGTCTATGTACACAATTTTGATGAACGTAAAATTGTAGTACATCCACAAGTTAATGAGGAAATGCACAGATTAAGGACAGAAATGCCACTTGAAATACATATCCCACAGTTACATACATACAGTGCACATTTCAATATCATTGCACACAATATAAGATCACTACAGAAAAATTTTTCATCTATGGTAGCGGATAGGAATATATTACAAGCAGACATTATTTGCTTAACTGAGATCAACACTACAAGAAATGCTACAGCTAATGATTTCACGATAGAACAATATCATCACATTATATTTGATAAATTTCATACATACAACACAAACCATGGAATGATTATGTACTACAAAAAAGATTTATTTATATTGCCTATTTATGAGACACTTGAAGGGATAGACATTTTACATTTTACTCTACAGATTGATGACACAGATTACCTTATTATCATTTTATACAAACCACCCCTAAAAAGTATAACTTCTCTTTTTGATTTCATCACAAATATTACGGATTTTTACCCCACGCACAAATTGATTATTATAGGGGATTTCAATGTGGATGTATCTCAAACAAATGCAAACAGCAAGCAATTACTTGGATTCTTTGAAACAAAATTACAATGTCAACAACTCATTAACAGTTACACAACTAACTACCAATCCATTTTAGATCATATATATACAAATGACCAACTACACAACTATGGTACTTTAGAATGCTATTACAGTGATCATAAACCAATATGGGTTTGTATTTAACATGTTATATCACATTTTCTATTTCAGATGATGTCTATTGAAGAAATAATGAACATTAATACTGATGACAACAAACCATACCAGAAACCAATAAGAGTTAATGTCATCAGCTGCTCAGGGAAAACTACGTACAAAAATGCTAAACAAGAGCAGAAAATTTTATTCCATTTGGCTTTAGCAGATAAAACTGGAACAATTAAATGTACTTGTTACCAAGAAAATTTATATGAGCAAACGAAAATAAACTGTGGACTACTGATACAAAACTTTATTCTCAAAAACAAAACAATTTTAATTACAAAACAAACTAAAGTAACCAAATTTCCCGCAATGACAATCGAGGAGGGCCTGATCCAACAAGCAAACAACATTTTGCATCCGCCTGCACCATCGGCTTCTCCCATCAAGGAAATAAAACGGGCAAGTTTAAAAAGCCTGATGACCGTTTCAGGGACAATAATTGCCGTAAGTATGAACACAAACATGTTATCATGTCAACTAAAAAAAACTATTGTCTTGCAGTGGAAAAGTTGGACTTATTAGTATTGTAAATGACATATCCTATGTATTTTTGCTTTTTCGAAATTGCAAGTCTAAATAGTCTGATGACTGTTTCAGGGACAATATGTGCCAGAAGTATGAACACAAACATGTCATCATGTCTACTAAAAAAATGCATAGTTGGCTTACACACAAATTACACATTTAGGGGCCCGATGTAGGTAGCCCTTTAGCGATCCCAATCGGCCAAAAATACCGATTTTGGCCCGTTTCAGATCGGTAAAGGGCTATTGAGATGTAGGGGCACATTTTAGGTAACTTTAGCAAATCTGTTTAATTACCGAATCGGTACTTTTACAGATTCAATAAAATTAACTGAAATGTAATGTAGGTATGCAATTTACCTTCTGCACATGGCTTACACGATCGGTATTTTACCATGGAATACAAATCCAGGGTAAAATACCTATGGCATGTGACAGGCAGACCTGCCCTTAGGGCAGGTATGCTTGCCACATGGCACCTGTGCCTTTTTTGGGGGTGCCAGAGGGTGTCAAAGTGACACCCCCTGCACCCTTCATAATTCTTTAATTACAGATTCTGTAAATACCGAATCGGTAATGCCTAATCATTCCTATGGGCTTCAAAGCCCATAGGAATGAATAGGCATTACCTATTCGGTATTTACCGATTCGGTAATTAAAGATTTGTTAAGGATTCTGTAATGAATCCAGATGTTGGTACCTACATACAAAAATGGGATTTACCTACATCGGGCCCTTAGGAACTTCACTAACAACCTCAAAAAAGCTTGCATTAGACACTCTTTCACACTATGTATAAAGTAATAGTTTTGAGAAATATAATAGGCCAGTGCTTTGGGGTATAGTACAAATTCAAGTACTCTCCACAAAGCCAATTTTTACTAAAACCAAAATGCACTATGGTAGAAAGTATGTTCATTTGGGTCGTGGAATATAATACATTATATTACCAGACATACAACGCACTACTACTATGTGTTTTTACTGTCACTATTTTGTAGAATTGTTCTTTTTGGGTTTACCAAAAGTACGCAAATACTGTCTTTACATCAATGCCTCACCGTCAGTCAACATCACTCACCCGCAACACCCAACCCTCACTCTCCCTCAACACCTCACCCTCAACAATTTGATCTTAATGCCTCACTCAACCTCAATCTCACTCACCCGAGATCACCCTCAACACCTTCTCCTCACTCACCCTCAATCACCCTCACTAGCCCTCAACACCTCCCACTCTAAAACTCTACCCTTCTCCCTCAAATACTCACTCACTCTCACTCAACACCTCAACACCTCAGCCTCACACTCAACATCAATCACTCACCCTCACTCAGCCTCATCCTTACTCACACTCAACTTCTCACTCTCAATAACTCTCAACACCTCACCCTCACTCACCCTCAACACCTCACCCTCAACAATTCACCCTTAATGCCTCACTCAGCCTTAATCTCACTCACCCTCAATCACCCTCAACACCTCTCACTCAATCACCCTCACTCACCCTCACTCGCCCTCAACACCTCCCCCTCAAAAAGTCAACACTTCTCACTCAACTCCTCAGTCACCCTCACTCTCACTCAACACCTCAACACCTCAGCCTCAACATCAACACCTCACCCTCACTCAATCAATCACCCTCACTCACCCACACTCACAGTCATCCTTACTCACCCTCAACTTCTCACACTCAATCTTTCACCCTCAACACTCCCTCACTCTCACTCACCCTCAACCCCTCACCCTAACTCTGCCTCCCCCTCAAAAAGTCAACACTTCTCACTCAACTCCTCAGTCACCCTCACTCTCACTCAACACCTCAACACCTCAGCCTCAACATCAACACCTCACCCTCACTCAATCAATCACCCTCACTCACCCACACTCACACTCATCCTTACTCACCCTCAACTTCTCACACTCAATCTTTCACCCTCAACACTCCCTCACTCTCACTCACCCTCAACCCCTCACCCTAACTCTGCCTCACTCACACTCACCCTCACGTAACACCTCGTCCTCACTCACCCTCAACCCCACCCTCACTCACCCTAACCCTCAACACCTCACCCTCAATTACTCACCCTCACCCACACCATCACTCATGTCATCAGGTCTACTAAAAAAATGCATACTTGCCTTACACACACAGCACACATTTAGTAACTTCATTAACAATTAAACAAAAAACAAGCCTTTTGAAAACTATAATATGGCAGCACTTTCCTGTATACTACAAATACAAGTACTCTCTACAAAGCCAGTTTTTTCAAAAAATATTGCTATCATTTAGGAAGGATGTTCATTTGGGTCGCTAAATATAATACATTATATGGCCATTCATACAACGCAATAGTAAGATGTATTTTTACAGTAAATATTTTATACAATGCTTACTTTTTGTTTAGGAATAGAACCAAAACACTGTCTTTACCTCAATGCCTCACCCTTAGTCACCCTCACTCATTCTCAAAACGTCACCCTGACTCACCCTCAACACCTCACCCTTAACACCTCAGCCTCAACGCCTCACTCACCCTTAATCTCACTCACCCTCAATCACACTAAACTCCTCACCCTCACTCACCCTCACTAGCCATGAACACCTCCCCCTCAAAAACTTAACACTTCTCACTCAACTCCTCAGTCAACCTCACTCTCACTCAACACCTCAGCCTCAGCCTCACCCTCACCCTCACTCACCCTCAACACCTCACCCTCACCCAATAACTCACCCTTTCTCACCCACACTCACCCTCATCCTTACTCACCATCAACTTCTCAACATCAATCACCCTCAATCTCTCACCCTCAACACTCACTCACTCTCACACTCAACTCCTCACCCGAAATGACCGTCACTCAGCCTCACTCACACTCACGCTCATCGTTACTCACCCTCAACTTCTCACCCTCACTCACCTTCAATCTCTCACCCTCACCCTCTCACCCTCACCCTCACTCACCCTCACTTACATTCAACCTCACCCTCACGTAACACCTCATCCTCACTCACCCTCACTCCCCATCAACTCCTCACACTCAACACCTCACACTCAATAACTCACCATCACCCTCACTCATGTCATCATGTCTACTTAAAAAATGCATAGTTCACTTACACACACATTACACCTTTAGTAACTTCAATAACTAACAGGAAAATTTTTAATTATACACTCTTCAAAGATAGCAGTGCTTTGGTGTATACTACAAAAAGAAGTACGATCTACAAGGCCATTTTTTACAATAAACAATTCAATCTTTTAGAAAGGAGGTTCATTTGGGTCGTTAAATATGATACATTATATAGCCTTTCATACAATGCACTAGTAATATCTGTTTTTACTATCACTATTTAATAGAATGCTTTCTTTTTGTGTAGGAAGAGGACGCAAAAACGGTGTTTATCAATGGGCAAGATACCCCACTCAAATCCATTACAATAAAAGATGCAACTGATGATATAAAAGTGACACTGTGGAGAGAAGCGTCACTATTTAAAATACATCTTGGGAAATATGTGACCCTGACTCATGTCACTGTACATGAATTCAATTGCCAAAAAATATTGAATACAACGCGCCATAGCAAAATGGAGGTAAGCACAACAAACAAAACCTTTTGCAATTATCTCTTTTCAGCCACTCTTGGAATTTCACCCAGTCTTGCCCTTTCAACCACTCTGCCCCTTCCACCCACTCTGGACATTTTACCCACTCGGGACATTTCAGCCACTTGGGACCTTTCACCCACTCGGGAGCTTTCACCCACTCGGGACCTTTCAACAACTCTGGCTCTTTCACACACTCTAGGCCTATCACCCAATCTAGACTTATCACCCACTCTAGACTTATCACCCACTCTCATACTCACTCACCCTCAACAACTCACCATCAACACCTCACCCTCATACTCACTCACCCTCAAATCCTCACGCTCATTCACCCTCACTCACCGTCAACACACTATCACACTACAACAACAAACAAATACTTACCACCACAGCAACACTTCACTCACCCTCAACACCTCACCCTTAACTCCTCACTCACCCTCAATCTCAATCATCATCAATCACCTTCAACATCTCACACTCAACACCACTCTCATACTCACTCACCCTCACAACATCACCCTCATTTACCCTCACTTACCGTCAACACACTATCACACTACAACTACAAAAAAAACTTACCACCACAGCAACACTTCACTCACCCTAAACACCTCACCCTTAACTCCTCACTCTCACTCATCCTCAATCACCCTCAACACCTCACCCTCACTCACCTTCAACGCCTCACCCACACTCACCCTCACACTCAGCTTCTCACCCTCAGCCTCAACACCTCACTCTCACTCACCCTCAACGCCTCACCCTCAGTCAATCTCAACACATCACTCACCATCACTCTCACTCATCCTCAATCACACTCAACACCTCACCCTCAACACCTCACTCACCCTCAGCTCCTCACCCTCACTCACCCTCAACTCCTCACCCTCACTCATCCTCACTCACCCTCAACACCTCCCCCTCATTCTCACTCACTCTCACTCTCACTCACCCTCATACTCACTCACCCTCAACACACTATCACACTACAACCACACACAAAAACTTACCACCACAACACCACTTCAATCACGCTCAACACCTCCCCATCAGCCCCTTACTTACCCTCACTCTCACTCATCCTCAAACACTGACTCACCCTCAATCTCACTCACCCTCAACGCCTCACCCTCACTCACCCTTAACATCTCACCCTCACTCACCCTCAACACACTATCACACTACAACCACACAAAAAAAATATTACCACCAACTATCACCCACTCTCGACCTATCACCCACTCAAACCCTATCAACAACTGGGACCCTTTCACCTACTCAGTCCATTTCACCCAATGTGTCCCTTTCAACAACTCTGTCCCTTTCAACCACTATAGGCCTTACACAAAAAATAAAGTATACAAATTTAAAAAATAATTGTTGCTTTTCTTTTCTCTCAACAGGTAACAGCCCCACCAGAGGAAAACATGGACATTCTAATTTATGGTGTTGAAAGCTCTACTGAGCAAACGAGTATTATCACAATAAAAGTGACAAACACAGACGAATTGCAATCGATGCCCATCGAAAACGAGATCTTAATTAAATGGTTTATGTTAGATGAGGAAGTTGACAACATCGGAGATGCCCTTGTCCATTTTTTGCCACAAACTTTTGAAGTTGTCTTTTGTAATGGGCAAATCATAAAGATTCTGAAAGAAAAAGACGATGAAATATTTTCTGACTAAATTTTGCATGTTGCCAGGATATCTTTTTTTTGTACAAAGTTAAACAATAAATATTTGTGTTTTTTTTTAAAAAATAAAAAAGTGTGTAATACAAACTTTACAACTTCTATGGTAATTTTTTCTATACGAAAGGAAAATTATAACTAAGACACTAAATTTATACAACATAGTCACACCCACATACAACATTCAGCCAATCCATTTGACATTACAAAAACATATACAAAATACACATACTTTGTAGCTTCCACGCACTACAGTATTATGTATGAATGAGACTGTTGAGCTAAATACGCCTGTGCTGGTGCTGAGTTATGCTGTGTTGTTGAGCAATGTTACTGTGGGGGGCCGAATGTTAAGGTGGTATTGATGCGTGTTCCATTGGTGGACATCACAAATTAGGTTGTTGGGAGAAGTGCAACTGTTGTTGGGATGAGTTATGCTGTGGTGGTAATAGTTGAACACTAACACAGCACAACTCATCATCAACACATCACAACAACAGCATTAGGAAGCACCACACTAACAACACTCATCAACACACCAACATCACTCTACACCACCACAACAGCATCATTCTACAACAACAACATACAAAAAAACAAACACACTTTACTTTACAATAACGAGTCACACATGCAAAACACTCACATTTGCCAATCACACCCTCACTCACACTCACTCACCCTTAACTCATCACCCACCCTGAATTACACTCACTCACCCTCAACACCTCATCCTCACTCTCCCTCAACACCTCATCCTCACTCACCCTCAACACATCACCATCACCCTCACCCACCTTCACTCACCATCAACACCTCACCCTCACTCACCCTCCACCCTGCACCCTCAAACACTCAATCACCCTCGCTCTCAACACCTCTCCCTCAACGCCTCACCCTTAACCCCTCACTCACCCTCACGCTTAACAATCCTCAATCACCATCAACACATCACCCTCAACGCCTCACCAACACTCACCCTCAGCCCCTCACCCTCAGCAACAACACGTCACTCTCACTCACCCTCAACACCTCACCCTCAACAACTCATCATCAACACATCACTCACCCTCACTCTCACTCATCCTCAATACTCTCAACACCTCACCCTCAATACCTCACTCACCCTCAGTCCCTCACCCTCACTCACCCTCAACTCCTCACCCTCAACACCTCACCCACACTCATCCTCACTCACCCTCAAAAACTCACCATCAACACCTCACCCTCATACTCACTCACCCTCAACACCTCACCCTCATTTACCCTCCCTCACCGTCAACACACTATCACACTACAACAACAAACAAATACTTACCAACACAGCAACACTGCACTCACCCTCACTTCACTCACCCTCAACACCTCACCCTTAACTCCTCACTCACCCTCAATCTCAATCATCATCAAGCACCCTCTACACCTCACACTCAACATCTCACTCTCATACTCACTCACCCTCACTCAAAACATCACCCTCATTCACCCTCACTCATCGTCAACACACTATCACACTACAACTATAAACAAACAATTACCACCACAGCAACACTTCACTCACCCTAAACACCTCACCCTTAACTCCTCACTCACACTCATCCTCAATCACCCTCAACACCTCACCCTCACTCACCCTCAACGCCTCACCCACACTCACACCCTCACCCTCAGCACCTCACTCTCTCTCATCCTCAATGCCTCACCCTCAACGCCTCACCCACTCACCCTCAGCTCCTCACCCTCAGTCTCAACACCTCACCCTCACTCACCCTCAACGCCTCACCCTCAGTCAACATCAACACATCACGCACCCTCACTATCACTCATCCTCAATCACACTCAACAGCTCACCCTCAACACCTCACTCACCCTCAGCCTCTCACCCTCACTCACCCTCAACTCCTCACCCTCACTCATCCTCACTCACCATCAACACCTCCCCCTCAGTCTCACTCACTCTCACCCTCACTCACCCTCATACTCACTCACCCTCAACACACTATCACACTACAACCACACACTAACACTTACCACCACAACACCACTTCAATCACGCACACCACCTCCCCATCAACACCTTCCTTACTCTCACTCTCACTCATCCTCAATCACCCTCAACACCTCACCCTCACTCACCCTCCACCCTGCACCCTCAAACACTCAATCACCCTCGCTCTCAACACCTCTCCCTCAACGCCTCACCCTTAACCCCTCACTCACCCTCACGCTTAACAATCCTCAATCACCATCAACACATCACCCTCAACGCCTCACCAACACTCACCCTCAGCCCCTCACCCTCAGCAACAACACGTCACTCTCACTCACCCTCAACACCTCACCCTCAACAACTCATCATCAACACATCACTCACCCTCACTCTCACTCATCCTCAATACTCTCAACACCTCACCCTCAATACCTCACTCACCCTCAGTCCCTCACCCTCACTCACCCTCAACTCCTCATCCTCAACACCTCACCCACACTCATCCTCACTCACCCTCAAAAACTCACCATCAACACCTCACCCTCATACTCACTCACCCTCAACACCTCACCCTCATTTACCCTCACTCACCGTCAACACACTATCACACTACAACAACAAACAAATACTTACCAACACAGCAACACTTCACTCACCCTCACTTCACTCACCCTCAACACCTCACCCTTAACTCCTCACTCACCCTCAATCTCAATCATCATCAAACACCCTCTACACCTCACACTCAACACCTCACTCTCATACTCACTCACCCTCACTCAAAACATCACCCTCATTCACCCTCACTCATCGTCAACACACTATCACACTACAACTATAAACAAACAATTACCACCACAGCAACACTTCACTCACCCTAAACACCTCACCCTTAACTCCTCACTCACACTCATCCTCAATCACCCTCAACACCTCACCCTCACTCACCCTCAACGCCTCACCCACACTCACACCCTCACCCTCAGCACCTCACTCTCTCTCATCCTCAATGCCTCACCCTCAACGCCTCACCCACTCACCCTCAGCTCCTCACCCTCAGTCTCAACACCTCACCCTCACTCACCCTCAACGCCTCACCCTCAGTCAACATCAACACATCACGCACCCTCACTATCACTCATCCTCAATCACACTCAACAGCTCACCCTCAACACCTCACTCACCCTCAGCCTCTCACCCTCACTCACCCTCAACTCCTCACCCTCACTCATCCTCACTCACCATCAACACCTCCCCCTCAGTCTCACTCACTCTCACCCTCACTCACCCTCATACTCACTCACCCTCAACACACTATCACACTACAACCACACACTAACACTTACCACCACAACACCACTTCAATCACGCACAACACCTCCCCATCAACACCTTCCTTGCTCTCACTCTCACTCATCCTCAATCACCCTCAACACCTCACCCTTACTCACCCTCAACGCCTCACTCACCCTCATAGCCTCACCCACCCTCAACACCTCACACTGACTCACCCTCAATCTCACTCACCCTCAACGCCTCACCCTCACTCACCCTCAACACCTCACCCTCACTCACCCTCAACACACTATCACACTACAACCACACAAAAAAACAATTAACACAACAACACCACTCATCACCACTGCAGCAAACAAAGGTCATACAATCAAAACATGTACCCTTTTAACAGTCACACACACAACAACAGCTATCAATGGCCACTTTCACCAGGCATACACACACAACAGTCATCAGTACTGCAGTACTATGTCTAAATGAGACTGTTGGTGTGCAAAATACGGATGTGGAAGTGCAGAGTAATGCAGTGTAGTTGCTCAATGGTACTGTGGGGCTGCAGAAAGATAAAGTGGTATTGCTGCATGTTGCATTCGTGGACATCAGTGATGCCATTGTTGGGAGAAGTGCAACTGTTGTGGTGCAAAGTTATGCTGTGGTGGTAATTATTAAACATCAACACAGCACCACTCATCACTAGCACAGAACAACACATCACAACTACAGCATTACTAAGCACCACACACTAACATGCCCACACGATCACACACCACCACCCTCACACACATCCACACTCACACACTATCACACATCCTCGCACACCCACTCCCATTCTCAATAAGCCTCATAGCCTCACGCTCGCCAACAATCACTCACCCTCACCCTCACACCGTCACCCTCACACCATCATCCTCTCACCCTCAACACCTCACCCTCAACACCTCACCCTCACTCACCATCAACACACTATCACACTACAACTACACACAAACACTTACAACAACAGCACCACTCATTACCACTACAGCATTACACATCAGACAAACTACATACAATCCAAACATGTGCGCTTTTAAAAGGCACACACACTAAGAGCTAGCAATGGACACTTTCACAAGCCGTACACACACAACAGTCATCAGTGCATCCTTTCACCATGCATACACCCACACAAACAGCCATAAAGCCACGCTTTCAACAGTCACACACACCAACTGGCCAAAGTGCACGCTGTAGAACAACTTTTGGTACGTTGCACACACAATCACAGCAATACAAGCAGGCTTTGGTGCTGTACAGTACTGCAGTTCTATGTCTAAATGAGACTGGGGGAGTTCTAAATACAGCTCTACTGGCAAAGAGTGATGATCTCATGTTGCTCAATTGTAGTGTGGGGGTGCCGAATGTTAATAATGTGCTATTGCTGGCGAAATGGACATAAGGGAGGCCGTGCAAGAGAAAATTACTACACACAAGGCAAGTGCGACCGCAAAACACGTACGGCAAAACGAAACTCAATCCATGTCAAAGAATAAAACTAAATAGCAGCCATTGATAACATACAAAACACACTCAAATGAGAGGAGCCAGACAGGAAATACGTGCTAGCAAAGCAAGACCGAAAAGAATAATTACAGTAACATCAAGAAAAGGAAATGCATAAACAAATGTATAAGAACTCACAAAGGCACTCTTTCATAATAAGGGAATAAAATTGTCATTACCTGTCGATCGTAGCAGCTCATTCCCTGAAATGAAGAAATTATAAAAGAAACACAGCAAAAAAGAAAACATACACAGTGCATACATAATACTTTTAACTACAACAAGCAACAAACAAAATAAATGAATAGCGGCGAAACAAGTCACATACGGGTACAAATGACACAAGAAAAAGCTAAGTCAGAGGAAAAATAAACATCACAGTGCCACCTCAGGCGAAACGAAACTCCGGAAAATACATTCAAGGAAGACACTAGCAAAGATTACTCAATGCATCCCGAACTATCAACTTAAACACGAGCCAACATTCGCATAAAGATCAAGAAATATTGCAAAACACAAGGAAAGTCAGCGCGAAATCACAACGGACGCAATGTCAAAGACATAATACATACAAAAATAAACATTGCTTTATGTAACATTTCGGAAAAAAAACATTTTACAAACATATATCTTTTACAACAGTACTAAAGAATATTGTAACTCGAACATCGATAATACACAAGGCGCAATACAAATAAAACACTCATACATCCTAATAAAACATTAGGAATAATACGTATATACACACAAGTATTAATACATTCAAATTCATGTACTCAATGTTAATAAATGTACATCTTACCAGTCCAACGACGCAGCAACAACGACGGAGGAATAACACACCTTTACCGCACGAACATTCACACCAATGTAGAAAACGCCCCGTTAACGCACGTCAAATGCAACGCTACGTCACACAACGTAGAGCTGCGATTGGCTAAAAATTACGTAGCGCTCAACATTACATCACCATCAACTAAAAAATAGAACGCTAACATCCCTTACGTAACAAACGTAGAGGGAATACATTGCGTAATACCCTTTACTACAACAGAAATAAAACACATTTTAATTACATACACTAAATAATTTTACAAACGTATACACATACGAAAAAAGTTTTTTTTAACATTATAATCAACATTAACACATGGGCGAGACTCACATATGCCAATCACACCCTCAGTCACCCTCACTCCCATTCACTCAAGCTCACTCACCCTCAGCACCTCACCCTCACTCACCCTTAACAACTCACCCTCACTCACCCTCAAAATACACCCTCACTCACCCTCAATACCTCACCCTCACTCACCCACAATACCTCACCCTCACTCACCCTCACCAACTCACTCGCACTCAGCCCCTCTTCCTCAACTCTTACTCACCCGCACTCACACTCAACACCTCACCCTCACCTTTACTCACCTTCACCCTCATTCACCCTCAACACCTCACCCTCAACAACGCAATCACTCACTCACACTCATTCTCACTCACCCTCAAGACCTCACACTCACTGACCCTCAACACCTCACCCTCATTCACCCTCAGCCCCTCACCCTCAACACCTCAGCCTTACTCACCCTCAACACCTCAAAACAATCACTATCCCTCACTCACACTCAGCCCCTCACCCTCAACAACTCAATCCTCACTCACCCTCACCCTCAAAACCTCAACACAATAACTAGCCCTCACTCACACTCAGCCCCTCACCCTCAACAACCCACCCTCACTGACACAATCAACCTCACTCACAACACATCACCCTCACTCAACTTCAACACATCACCCTCAACAAGTCAATCACCCTCACTCACTAACGCTCAACAAGTCTCACCATCACTCAGCCTCAACACATCACACTCACTGACCCTCTACGCTTCACCCTCAATCTAACTCACGCACCCTCGCCCACCCCCACCCTCACACACATTCACACCCTCAACATAACAAATCCTCACTCACCCTCACACACCCTCACTCAACATCATGACTTCAACAACACCCTCACATGCCCCCACCCTCACACACCCCCCACCCTTACACACACCCACACTCACACACTATCACACATCCTCACACACCCACACACATTCGCAATAAGACACACCCTCACCTTCACCCACAATCACTCACCCTCACCCTCACACCGTTACCCTCACACCATCATCCACTCACCCTCAACGTCATTCGCCATCACTCACCCGCACTCACCCACAAAACATCACCCTCAACTTCACTCACACTCACACTCATTCACCCTCAACACCTCACCCTCATTCACCTTCTGCCCCTCACCATCAACACCTCACCCTTACTCACCCGCAGCCTCAAAACCTCACCCACAACCAGCCTCCCTCACTCACCCTCAAACACTCACCCTCATCACCTCACGCTCACTCACCCTCACCCTCACTCAGACTCAACTATTCACCCTGACTCACCCACAACACATCACCCTCACTCAACATCAACACCTAACCCTCATCAACTCAATCACCCTCACTCACTACAATTCCTCACTCACCCTCACACACCCTCACTCAACATCATGAATTCAACCACACACTCACATGCCCCAACCTCACACACCCCCCACCCTTACACACACGCACACTCACACACTCTCACACATCCTCATACACCCACACACATTCTCAATAAGACTCACACCCTCACCCTAACACACAATCACTCACCCTCACCCTCACACCATCATCCACTCACCCTCAATCACCCTCAACGTCACTCGCCATCACTCACCCGCACTCACCCACAAAACATCACCCTCAACTTCACTCACCCTCACACTCATTCACCCTCAACACCTCACCCTCATTCACCCTCAGCCCCTCACCCTCAACACCTCACCCTTACTCACCCACAGCCTCAAAAACTCAACCACAATCAGCCTCCCACACTCACCCTCAGGCCCTCACCCTCATCACCTCACCCTCACTCACCCTCACCCTCACTCACCCTCAACTACTCACCCTGACTCAACCACAACACATCACCCTCACTCAACATCAACACATCACCCTCATCAACTCAATCACCCTCACTCACTAACGCTCACCCACCCTCACACTTACTGAGCCTCAACACCTCACCCTCACTCACCCTCAACGCTTCACCCTCAATCACACTCAGGCACCCTCAACCACCCCCACCTTCACACACCTTCACATCCTCAACATCACACATCCTCACTCACCCTCACACACTCACACACCCTCAATCAACTTCATAAGCTCTACCACACACTCACATGCCCACACGCTCACACACCCCCACCCTCACACACATCCACACTCACACACTCACACAATCTCACACATCCTCGCACACCCACTCACATTCTCAATAAGACTCAGAGCCTCACCCTCGCCAACAATCACTCACCCTCACCCTCACACCGTCACCATCACACCATCATCCCCTCACCCTCAACACCTCACCCACACTCACCATCAACACACTATCACACTACAACGACACAAAAACTTACCACCACAGCACCACTCATCACCACCACAGCATGACTCAGCAGACAAAGGTCATACAATAAAAACTTGAACGCTTTTAACAGTCACACACAACAACTGCTATCAATGTGAAATTTCACCAGGCATACACACATAACAGTCATCAGTACTGCTGTAGTAGGTATAAATGAGACTGTTGTTGTGTGAACAACACATGTGGTAGTGCAAGGTGATGCAGAGTTGTTGCTCAATGGTACTGTGGGGGTGCAGAAAGATAAAGTGGTATTGCTGCGCGTTGCATTCGTGGACATCAGTGATGGCGTTGTTGGGAGAAGTGCAACTGTAGGGGTGATGAGTTATGCTGTACTGGTAATTATTAAACACCAACACAGCACCACTCATCACTAGCACAGAAAAACACATCACAACAACAGCATTACTAAGCACCACACTAACATCACTCAGCAACACACCAACATCACTCTGCCCCACCACAACAGCATCATTCAACAACAACACACTATCACACTACAACTACACACAAAAACAATTACCACAACAGCACCACTCATCACCACTACAGCATTACTCAGCAGACAAACTTCATACAATAAAAAAATGGATTCTTTTAAGAAGCACACACACACACACACACACATCAATGTACTCTATCACAAGGCGTATATACACAAGTCATCAGTACTGCTGTAGTATGTATGAATGACACTGTTCGGGAGCTAAATGGGGCTGTGGTGGGGCAGAGTGATGCTGTATTGTTGCTCAATGGTACTGTGGGGGTGCAGAATGATAAAGTGGAATTGCTGCGTGTTGCATTCGTGGACATCAGTGATGCCATTGTTGGGAGAAGTGCAACTGTTCTGGTGCTGAGATATGCTGTGCTGGTAATTATTAAACACCAACACAGCACCACTCATCACTAGCACAGAACAACACATCACAACAACAGCATTACTAAGCACCACACTAACATCACTCAGCAACACACCAACATCACTCTAGACCAACAAAACAGTAACATTCAACAAAAACACACTATCACACTACAACCACACACAAACATTTAACACCAAAGCACCACTCATTACCACTACAGCATTACTCAACAGGCAAATGTCATACAAAAAAAAATGTGCTCTTTTAACAGGCACATACACCAATAGATAGCAATGGCCACTTTCATCAGGCGTACACACACATCAGTCAGCAGTGCATCCTTTCAACATGCATACATGCACACAAACAGGCATCAGTCCACGCTTTCAACAGTCACACACACCACCAGCCAGAAGTGCACGCTTTAGGACATTTTTTTTAACCTTCAACACACAATTACAGCAAAAGAAGCATGCTTTGCAGCTGTACAGTACTGCAGTACTATATCTAAATGACACTGGGGGTGTACTAAATACGGCTCTAGTGGGCAAAAGTGATAATGTGATGTTGCTCAATGGTACTGTGGGGGTGCCAAATATTAATAATGTGCGATTGCTGTGTGCTGCAGAAATGGACTTCAGGGATCCCTTGGACGAGAAAAATACTAAATACAAGCCAAAACCGACCAAAAAACACGTACGGCAAAACGGAACTCAATCCATGGCAAAAAATACACCGAAATAGCAGCCATTATGAAAATGCACAAAAACACTCTAATGCAAGAACCAAGTCAGAAAGTAAATGCGAGCACAAAGACCTAAAACTATAATTACATTAGCTTTACAATAAGCAAATGCATAAACACAAGTATCAAAGTCACAAAGACACTCTTTCATAATTTGAAAAATTAATTGTCATTACCTGTCGATCGTAGAAGCTCATTGCCTGAAATAAAGAAAAGAAAAAAAAGAAAACATACAAATAGAACATAAACTTTGCATACATAACAATTTTCACTACAACAAGACACACACACAAAAAAATGCATCGCGGCGAAAAAAGTCACATACTGTTTAAAAAAACACAAAACTAAGCAAAGTCAGACGAAAATAAAACATCATCGTGCTAACTCACTACATCACCCTCACTCACCCTCAACACCTCACCCTCATTCACCCTCATACCCTCACCCTCAACACCTCACCCTCACTAACTTCACCCTCAACACCTCACCCACAATTCCACACCCTCACTCACCCTCACCATCACTCACCCTCACTCAACATCAAGCCCTCACCCTCAGTCACACACACTCACCCTCAACATCTCACCCGCAATCACGCTCAACTTCAATCAACCTCAACAACTCACCCTCAATAACACTCAACACCTCACCCTCACTCACCCACAACACCTTACCCTCACCCTCACTCACCCTCAACACTTCACACTCATCTACACTCACTATCACCCTCAAATTCACTCACGCTCACTCACCCTCAACACCTCACCCTCTTTCACACTCACCCACACTCACCTGAATGACCACTAAAAAACACCTGCACATGCTCCAACACTCACACACCCCCACCCTCACACACACACGGCCTCACAAAAAATTACACTTCCGCACACACCCACACACATTCTCAAAAAGTCTCACTAACTCACACTCGCCCACCATCATTCACCCTCACCATCACACCATCATCCCGTAACACTAACTCACCCTCAACATCAACACCTCATCCTCAACTACTCATTCAACCCTCATCCTCAATCACCCTCAACTCCTCACCCATCTGCATTATTCACCCACTCTGCAGCATTCACCCACTCTGCAGCATTCACCCACTCTGACATTTTACGAATGTTAGCCTCAACAACGCAATCACTCACTCACACTCATTCTCACTCACCCTCAAGACCTCACACTCACTGACCCTCAACACCTCACCCTCATTCACCCTCAGCCCCTCACCCTCAACACCTCAGCCTTACTCACCCTCAACACCTCAAAACAATCACTATCCCTCACTCACACTCAGCCCCTCACCCTCAACAACTCAATCCTCACTCACCGTCACCCTCAAAACCTCAACACAATAACTAGCCCTCACTCACACTCAGCCCCTCACCCTCAACAACCCACCCTCACTGACACAATCAACCTCACTCACAACACATCACCCTCACTCAACTTCAACACATCACCCTCAACAAGTCAATCACCCTCACTCACTAACGCTCAACAAGTCTCACCATCACTCAGCCTCAACACCTCACACTCACTGACCCTCTACGCTTCACCCTCAATCTAACTCACGCACCCTCACCCACCCCCACCCTCACACACATTCACACCCTCAACATAACAAATCCTCACTCACCCTCACACACCCTCACTCAACATCATGACTTCAACAACACCCTCACATGCCCCCACCCTCACACACCCCCCACCCTTACACACACCCACACTCACACACTATCACACATCCTCACACACCCACACACATTCGCAATAAGACACACCCTCACCTTCACCCACAATCACTCACCCTCACCCTCACACCGTTACCCTCACACCATCATCCACTCACCCTCAACGTCATTCGCCATCACTCACCCGCACTCACCCACAAAACATCACCCTCAACTTCACTCACACTCATTCACCCTCAACACCTCACCCTCATTCACCTTCTGCCCCTCACCATCAACACCTCACCCTTACTCACCCGCAGCCTCAAAACCTCACCCACAACCAGCCTCCCTCACTCACCCTCAAACACTCACCCTCATCACCTCACGCTCACTCACCCTCACCCTCACTCAGACTCAACTATTCACCCTGACTCACCCACAACACATCACCCTCACTCAACATCAACACCTAACCCTCATCAACTCAATCACCCTCACTCACTACAATTCCTCACTCACCCTCACACACCCTCACTCAACATCATGAATTCAACCACACACTCACATGCCCCAACCTCACACACCCCCCACCCTTACACACACGCACACTCACACACTCTCACACATCCTCATACACCCACACACATTCTCAATAAGACTCACACCCTCACCCTAACACACAATCACTCACCCTCACCCTCACACCATCATCCACTCACCCTCAATCACCCTCAACGTCACTCGCCATCACTCACCCGCACTCACCCACAAAACATCACCCTCAACTTCACTCACCCTCACACTCATTCACCCTCAACACCTCACCCTCATTCACCCTCAGCCCCTCACCCTCAACACCTCACCCTTACTCACCCACAGCCTCAAAAACTCAACCACAATCAGCCTCCCACACTCACCCTCAGGCCCTCACCCTCATCACCTCACCCTCACTCACCCTCACCCTCACTCACCCTCAACTACTCACCCTGACTCAACCACAACACATCACCCTCACTCAACATCAACACATCACCCTCATCAACTCAATCACCCTCACTCACTAACGCTCACCCACCCTCACACTTACTGAGCCTCAACACCTCACCCTCACTCACCCTCAACGCTTCACCCTCAATCACACTCAGGCACCCTCAACCACCCCCACCTTCACACACCTTCACATCCTCAACATCACACATCCTCACTCACCCTCACACACTCACACACCCTCAATCAACTTCATAAGCTCTACCACACACTCACATGCCCACACGCTCACACACCCCCACCCTCACACACATCCACACTCACACACTCACACAATCTCACACATCCTCGCACACCCACTCACATTCTCAATAAGACTCAGAGCCTCACCCTCGCCAACAATCACTCACCCTCACCCTCACACCGTCACCATCACACCATCATCCCCTCACCCTCAACACCTCACCCACACTCACCATCAACACACTATCACACTACAACGACACAAAAACTTACCACCACAGCACCACTCATCACCACCACAGCATGACTCAGCAGACAAAGGTCATACAATAAAAACTTGAACGCTTTTAACAGTCACACACAACAACTGCTATCAATGTGAAATTTCACCAGGCATACACACATAACAGTCATCAGTACTGCTGTAGTAGGTATAAATGAGACTGTTGTTGTGTGAACAACACATGTGGTAGTGCAAGGTGATGCAGAGTTGTTGCTCAATGGTACTGTGGGGGTGCAGAAAGATAAAGTGGTATTGCTGCGCGTTGCATTCGTGGACATCAGTGATGGCGTTGTTGGGAGAAGTGCAACTGTAGGGGTGATGAGTTATGCTGTACTGGTAATTATTAAACACCAACACAGCACCACTCATCACTAGCACAGAAAAACACATCACAACAACAGCATTACTAAGCACCACACTAACATCACTCAGCAACACACCAACATCACTCTGCCCCACCACAACAGCATCATTCAACAACAACACACTATCACACTACAACTACACACAAAAACAATTACCACAACAGCACCACTCATCACCACTACAGCATTACTCAGCAGACAAACTTCATACAATAAAAAAATGGATTCTTTTAAGAAGCACACACACACACACACACACATCAATGTACTCTATCACAAGGCGTATATACACAAGTCATCAGTACTGCTGTAGTATGTATGAATGACACTGTTCGGGAGCTAAATGGGGCTGTGGTGGGGCAGAGTGATGCTGTATTGTTGCTCAATGGTACTGTGGGGGTGCAGAATGATAAAGTGGAATTGTTGCGTGTTGCATTCGTGGACATCAGTGATGCCATTGTTGGGAGAAGTGCAACTGTTCTGGTGCTGAGATATGCTGTGCTGGTAATTATTAAACACCAACACAGCACCACTCATCACTAGCACAGAACAACACATCACAACAACAGCATTACTAAGCACCACACTAACATCACTCAGCAACACACCAACATCACTCTAGACCAACAAAACAGTAACATTCAACAAAAACACACTATCACACTACAACCACACACAAACATTTAACACCAAAGCACCACTCATTACCACTACAGCATTACTCAACAGGCAAATGTCATACAAAAAAAAAATGTGCTCTTTTAACAGGCACATACACCAATAGATAGCAATGGCCACTTTCATCAGGCGTACACACACATCAGTCAGCAGTGCATCCTTTCAACATGCATACATGCACACAAACAGGCATCAGTCCACGCTTTCAACAGTCACACACACCACCAGCCAGAAGTGCACGCTTTAGGACATTTTTTTTAACCTTCAACACACAATTACAGCAAAAGAAGCATGCTTTGCAGCTGTACAGTACTGCAGTACTATATCTAAATGACACTGGGGGTGTACTAAATACGGCTCTAGTGGGCAAAAGTGATAATGTGATGTTGCTCAATGGTACTGTGGGGGTGCCAAATATTAATAATGTGCGATTGCTGTGTGCTGCAGAAATGGACTTCAGGGATCCCTTGGACGAGAAAAATACTAAATACAAGCCAAAACCGACCAAAAAACACGTACGGCAAAACGGAACTCAATCCATGGCAAAAAATACACCGAAATAGCAGCCATTATGAAAATGCACAAAAACACTCTAATGCAAGAACCAAGTCAGAAAGTAAATGCGAGCACAAAGACCTAAAACTATAATTACATTAGCTTTACAATAAGCAAATGCATAAACACAAGTATCAAAGTCACAAAGACACTCTTTCATAATTTGAAAAATTAATTGTCATTACCTGTCGATCGTAGAAGCTCATTGCCTGAAATAAAGAAAAGAAAAAAAAGAAAACATACAAATAGAACATAAACTTTGCATACATAACAATTTTCACTACAACAAGACACACACACAAAAAAATGCATCGCGGCGAAAAAAGTCACATACTGTTTAAAAAAACACAAAACTAAGCAAAGTCAGACGAAAATAAAACATCATCGTGCTAACTCACTACATCACCCTCACTCACCCTCAACACCTCACCCTCATTCACCCTCATACCCTCACCCTCAACACCTCACCCTCACTAACTTCACCCTCAACACCTCACCCACAATTCCACACCCTCACTCACCCTCACCATCACTCACCCTCACTCAACATCAAGCCCTCACCCTCAGTCACACACACTCACCCTCAACATCTCACCCGCAATCACGCTCAACTTCAATCAACCTCAACAACTCACCCTCAATAACACTCAACACCTCACCCTCACTCACCCACAACACCTTACCCTCACCCTCACTCACCCTCAACACTTCACACTCATCTACACTCACTATCACCCTCAAATTCACTCACGCTCACTCACCCTCAACACCTCACCCTCTTTCACACTCACCCACACTCACCTGAATGACCACTAAAAAACACCTGCACATGCTCCAACACTCACACACCCCCACCCTCACACACACATGGCCTCACAAAAAATTACACTTCCGCACACACCCACACACATTCTCAAAAAGTCTCACTAACTCACACTCGCCCACCATCATTCACCCTCACCATCACACCATCATCCCGTAACACTAACTCACCCTCAACATCAACACCTCATCCTCAACTACTCATTCAACCCTCATCCTCAATCACCCTCAACTCCTCACCCATCTGCATTATTCACCCACTCTGCAGCATTCACCCACTCTGCAGCATTCACCCACTCTGACATTTTACGAATGTTAGCCCTTTTTCTTACACATAAAGAAATTTCAGAACGGAAAAGAATGGGGTCGACCGAGTACTGCAGCAGATACGTTAGACACAAAAAAAACTTAACATAATTGACCTAAAAGGATGCAAGGATGTTAATGAGTCTTCGGCCCAAAAATTAAATCTAATTCGTACGATATTACAACAATAATACACAAAGGAAATAATTATAAATATGTGTCAGTAAGGGAGGACGAGGATGTACAAAGACACCAGTGAAACAGCCAACTTTTTCGCCGGACAATAAACAATCACTATTCATCCGGAGAATGGGACGGATTAAAGACAATAGTCAACAGTTACACCAACAAAAACCGGACGCATACAACAATAGCACTTCTTCACACGGAATTCCATGTAATAAAAATATAATATGACGAAAAAAAACACATTCAGAAACAGTCAAATTTTTGCGAGGGAAACAAACAAGAACGATTCATCCGGAAAATGGGACGCATTCAATACAATAGTCTACAGTTACACAAAAAGAGATACGCATATCACAATTGCATTTATCCTGACAGAATTTTTTCGAATTGAAGAAACATATTACGAACATAGAACTATTTAGTCACAAAAAGCAAACGAATAACACATTACTTCACTGTACATGTCGTTCATACATTGCTAAAAATACTACAGTCCGCAAATACACAAACTTTCATTTCATACTTCAAGTACGTCACTAACAAATTATCCGACTACTTCACCATCACATACATAGATAATGCAAACACAACTTACATCAATATATTAAAACACATTTACCACTTCAAATTAAACAAACACCTTATGTACGTCAATTTACCAACAAAAAGCAAAATAATACATTCCATTACTGTTTAAGAATACATATCAAATCGATTATGCAAACACAACTTACATCAATATATTATAAAACACATTTTGCACGTGAAAATTAAACAAACACCTTTTGTTCGTCAAATTACCACAAAAAACAAATTAATACTTTACATTACAGTTTAACAATACATATGCTTTACATATCGCCAATAAAAAACAGAATTTTACGTTACATTACAAACATTTTCAAATATTACGAGCTAAATAAATACATTTCGCAAATAATTAACTTTAACATACTATATATACTACAGTACATTACATTAAAAGAAACTTAGAATTACATTCTTACCTGTCAAACGACGCAGCAACACCACAGGAACAAGAACACGCTTTCCGCGCACCAACATTCTCGATCTATGGGGAATTCCACAGTTGACGTATGCAAATCGGAACGCTACGTCAAAAACGTCGCGCTCCGATTGGCTAAAAAAAAACGTAAACAAAAAACACACACAAGTCAAAAAAAAACTAGACCGCTAAACATAGCAGACATCGACGTGACGCAATACGTCGGCCATTTTAACATAAAAATAAAAAAGGGACTCCACATACACGTTAACACAAAATAACACACTTACTACAATACATACACACGTACATTACATACTAATATACACATTAAACAGAAGTCATACAAAGGGGACATGTGACACCTTTTATTAAAAACAGCACATTACTTTTTTAATATTAACATAGGCACACACTCATAACATCACCCTCACACAACAAAACAATCACACTCTTTCACACCCGCTCAATAACGCTAACACAACATCTCCCTCATACACCCTCACACACCTTCAGCCTCACACACACTTACTCACCCTCACACTCACACACTCACACACTCACACCCCCTCACCCTCACACCCCATCACCCTCACACACCCACTCACTCCTAATGACTCAAATTCACACTCACACAACCTCACCCTCACACACCGTCAAACACCTTCAGACACACTCTGAAAAACAACTCCACACACACCCTCAATGACCCTCACACACACACACCCCCTCAGCCTCAAAAAACGTATCCTCACACAAACACGCTCCCCTAAAAATCAGCACAACACTCTCACACTCACAACACTTCAAACACTCTCTAACGCAAACAACTTCACTCATCCTCACCCCCTCACACCCCCTAACACTCACCCCCTCACACTCATCCCCTCTACATCACCCCTCACACACTCACACTCACTCCCTCAACACCCCACCCTCACCCCCCTCACACCCCCTCATTCACCCTCATTCACCCTAACACACACTCACATTCTCACACACCCTCTCACACACCCCTCACACACCCCATCACTCACGCTCTCACACAACACCTCACACACTCCCTCACTCACACTCTCAAACACTCCCTCACTCACCCGCTCACACCCGCTCAGTCTCACCCTCACTCTCCCTTACACTCCCTTACCCCCTCAACATCACTCACTATTCCTACCCTCCCATCACACTCACCCTCACCCCCTCACCCTCAAATCCCTCATACTAACACCCCTCATATACAACACCCTTAACACTAACACCACTCACCCACACACTCTCACACACCCCCCTCACACACCCGCAACATCTCACCCTCACTAAGACTCAAACACTCACCCTCACTCACCCTCAAACTCTCACCCTCACCCTCACTCATCCTCACACTTATCTCCCTATCACTCACCCTCACCCTCACTCACCCTCACTCACCCTCAACACATCACCCTCACTCACCCTCACCCTCACTCACCCTCAACGCCTCGCCCTCAACACCTCACCTTCAACACCTCACCCTCAACACCTCACTCACACTCACTCTCAATCATCCCCACTCAACAACTATCAACAACACTCACCCTCAACAGCTCACCCTCAACACCTCACCATCAACACCTCACCCTCAACACCTCACTCACACTCACTCTCAATCATCCACACTCAACAACTAGCAACAACACTCACCCTCAACAGCTCAACCTCAACACCTCACCCTCAACACCTCACCGTCAACACACCACCCTCACTCACTCACGCTCAATGCCTCACACTCAAACACTCTACCTCACTCAACCACCCTCAACGCCTCACCATCACTCACTCACCCTCAACACCTTACCCTCACTCACTCACCCTCACTCACCTTCAACGGCTCCCCTTCAACTGCACACCCTCACTCACCCTCAGTCACCCTCAACCCCTCACTCACACTCAACACCTCACCCTCAACACCTCATCCACCCTCACCCTCAGTTACCCTCAACACCTCACCCGCAACTACTCACTCACCCTCACTCTCACTCATCCTCACTCAACAACCCTCAACTTCACTCACCCTCAACGCCTCACCCAACACCTCACCTTCAATGACCATCAACATCTCACCCTCACTCACCCACAAAACATCAGCCTCAACACCTCACCCTCAATCACTCACCCTCAAACATTCACCCACAATCACCCTCCCTCACCCTCAATTCCTCACCCACACCCTCAACACTTCACCCTAAACACCTCACTCATCCTCAACGCCTCACCGTCCCCCTCACTCACCCTCACCCTCACTCACCCTCAACACCTCACCATCAATAACACTCAACACCTCACCCTCACTAACTCTCAATACCACAATCACCCTTCCACTCACTCACCCTCAATACCTCACCCTCACTAACACTAAAACACTCAATGACCCTCACTCTTACTCTCACTCACACTCTACACTTCAGCCTCACGCTCAATGACACACCCTCAACACCTCACCCTCACCCCCTCAACACCTCACGCCCTCAACATCAGTCGCCCTCACCCTCAAACACTCACCCTCAACACCTCACACCCTCACCCTCAAATCCGCACCCTCAACACCTCAACCTCACTCACTCACAACAACTCACCGACACTCACTCACCCTCAACACCTCACCCTCACTCACTCACACTCAATAACACACAAGACCTCACCCTCAACACCTCACCCTCAACACCTCAACATCAACACATCACCCTCAACACCTCACACACAACACCTCACCCTCACTCACTATAACTCACCCTCACCCTCACTCACCCTCACTCATCCTCACTCACAATAACTCACACTCAGTCACCCTCACTCACCCTCACTCACCCTCGACCCCACACTCACCCTCACTCATCCTCACTCATCCTCAACACCTCACCCTCACCCTCATCCACCCTCAACCCCTCACCCTAAATCACAATAACACTCTCTCATCCTCACCCTCACTCACTCTCACTCACACTCACCCTCAACACCTCACTCACCCTCAAGACCTCACTCACACTCAACTCCTCACTCACCCCCACCCTCACTCACCCTCAATCCCTCACCCTCACACAGTGCTATAGGTCTCGCAGGATTTTTAGTTAAAGCTTTTACATTTGCTTATTGCTTTTTTGATTTGTAATTCTTTTGCATTGCCTAAAAAAAAAAAATGCAAAAGATTTACAACAAAAAACCTATTAACAATTCTAAAAGCACTAACTCTAATGCTGCGAGACCTATTGCATTTCTAATGCTTGTTTGGTTA
>NW_028243239.1:0-57180 GCF_964263255.1 Lissotriton vulgaris
GTAATGGTTTCTATTACTAACGAAAAATAGGTATTTGGAGCTATATTCCCACACACATTTGCGCAGCTCCCTTCAGCGTAATTGCACAAATATGCTATGGAACATAAATGACAGATCTTGAGTCATGAGATAAGTATATTTGCGAATTTGTGCCTGCAGATGGTAAAGACGACCCTAGAAAATCTGCAAGTTTGGCCGGTCTGTTTCAGGCTAGAGGGCATGGGGGATTCTCAGGAATATGCCTGGCGGTTGTTGTTGGGAATGTTGAAAAAATTCCACACATTTGTAAATTTATGTGTGTTCGCCATTATCTCCAATTTATTTCACACTCAATTTGCACGCTTAATTTTGTGCCACAAAACCTGAAGTAAAATGTTTCAACTGGATGTAACACCACCCAGACTACCGGATATTTTCTTCAGGTATAGGTAAAAATGTAGGTATAGAAAGAAACAAGCATTGGCAAAGCCAGTAGATCGTGTCTATGGGCCATATGTATCAAGGCCAAATGGGTTCGCAAATGCCGAAATTCGCAGAATTTCAGAGTTTGCGAACCCATTTTCGCAAAATGGTATGTATCAAACAATTTGGGTGCAAAATAAGGAATCGCAAAATTTGCCATTCCTTCTAGTTGGTGGTGAGTTGCTAATTCTTTTAAAAAAGCATTTTTTTGAAAATCCAATGGTGCCATGTGACGCTCATACATGCCCTTAGGGCATGTATGTGCGCCATATGCGCACACATGTCATTTTCAGGGGTGCAGCAGGGTGTTTTTGAGACACCCCTGCACCCTTGAAATTCTTCTCAATTTGCGATCAGCAAATTGCGAATTGCAAATTTCCCATTCCTTCCTATGGGCCTCCTGGCCCATAGAAATGAATGGGAAAGTATTCCTTAATTGCAAATTCGCAATTTGCGAATTCGCAATTAAGGAATATTAGGAAATCGCAAAAAAATGCGATTTTCTTGATACATACCAATTTGCGATTCTGAAATAGCGATTTCTTAAAAATCGCTATTACAAAAACACAAATTGGTTGCTTGATACAAATGGCCCCATGTGAGAGCTATTGGCTTCGCCAATGTATTTTAGCCATGCTGTGTAGCAGCGTTTATGCATTTTAAAAAAATGCTGCAATCTAACTCCAAAAATATTATAATTATTTTGTCAGCATACGTTTGTACAGTGCTTCTGAGCTACATAAAAAATTACTATTCGCAGGCTCCAACTCTTAAATTATTTTCATGCTCCTTAAGGACTTAGTAAGAATATAAAAAATATTCTCTCCCTCAGTCTCCCATAGCCACGGGAGCTATTTTAGTGGCTTCTGCTGTCTGTCCTCTATGAATGAAAGTAAGGTACAAACCCCGGACTGGGTTCAACTTGAACCTAACAGAACAAGTTCTTCATTAACTTTCCCTGCCTGCACCATATCTGCCAACTTGAAGAACAATCTCACCTTGTGAGGAGGGGGTGGGGCCTAGAAGGGGGCGTGGTCTTGTGTCAGAAGTACTTAGGAGGCACTTTTGCACCCTACCTCGCCCCTAAACCCCCTCCTAAAAAAAAAAGCATTGGCATAGCCAATAGGTCTCACCTTTGGGACCTTTTAAGTGTTTTGCTTGAGCTATGGGGGGGGGGAGGGGGGAGTGGGGGAGAAGATAAACAAGGCTCCACGGACTGAACGTAAATCAAACAGCTGCCCAGGATTTTTGATGAAATTATTACAACTTATTGCACAAGGAGGTTGGCATTGCCAGCCCCTGGTGCCGTGTGCTTCACATTTGGAACAACAAGGAAAGGTCCTGCGGCTGTGCTCTGAAAGGACCATTTGGCAGTTACACAGCCTCCTCCACACACAGGCAGACACACATGCAGAGAGGCAGCCTCACATGCTCGCAAACCACACACACTCATTCAGAATGTCATGGAGACACACAGATACACAGGCAGACAGAATTACAAGACACTCAGAGAGGCAGACGCACGCACTTATGCACACACTTACAGACACACATACATACACATTCGCACCTAGACACACATACAGACATGCACAGACACACAAACACACATACATCCACGCTCGCACATAGACACACAGACACACGCAGATACACATATGCAGACACACAGAAAGGCAGCCCACATAGAGACTCCCGCTGAGATACATGCGTCAGCACAGACACACACACATGCAGTAACACACAGACTCAAACACAGACATGGGCACATATATGTCTGAGGGGAGTTGTGAGTGTGGAGGTGAACACTGTGTGTGTAAACTAAAGAACGACATATCAAGGCCCAGTTTAAGGGTGGAAAATAATTGGAAAATATAGACTCCAAATGTAAAAGTGGAAATTTAAGGGAGAAAATACAACGGTGAGGATGTAATGTGGGAAGTATAAGGCGAAATACGAAGTTGGAAAAACAAGGGTGATAATAGAGGCAATAAACATAGGGAAATATAGCGGTGTATAACGTCAATAGGTCAAATAGTTCTCGGGTCGGAATGGTGGTCAGGAAAGAACCTGAATATAAACAAGGATATCGAATGGAGCAAAGTGAATATTAAGGACCCCCCACCCCGCCCACCTGCCAGACAGAGACTAGCTTACCGTATTTACATTAAATAGCACCCACTGCTGCCTAGCATGCATGTACTCGCACACGCACACAGGCATTCCCATGCACATACATGAACACCTACACAAGCAGATATCCGCGCGCTGGCGCAGAGGCACACCCTAACATGCCCACACACATAGGGCACATAGGAGGGAAGTTAAAGGGATAAGGGAGGTCTCCTTATAGATCCAATCAGGGACAAGGAGTAGTGTCAAAAACCAAAAACGGGGGAGTCCCTATTTTCCAAAATTTGGAAATGTCATGACAATACCACCTTTAGTGAACACTCAAGCCCTTGAAAGTAAAAACCACAATGTTTACAGACACATTCAATTAGGTGAGATACTCAAAACACAATATCCAATAGTGATTATTTTTTTAAAAGATTGTACAGTTTATAAAGTATAAAAATAGTACATTCATTAACAATTTTTAGTGCCTTTACAATACAGTGTTAAAAATCACATGAAGAGCAGGTTAAAAAACTTTTCAGTAAAAAGTTGTCGACGCAGCGTTTCGGTTTTATTATTGCACCTTCATCAGGACAAAAGCTCTTAAAGTTTAAAGGGCTGAAATATCCTCCTCTGTATTCAGTTCGAGGTGGTTTTCATCTCAATAGCATTCATCATGAGAACAGGTGTCACTAGTTTCTGTATAGTGCAGTATGATTTTCTTTGAATGTAAATATATTCTGTTATTTAAAGAGTTGAGGGAGCCACCGTTTCTTTATTGATGCCGGGTTGAGGCTTCCTTAAATGTGGAAAAGTGTAGCAACATATGACTGGATGCTGTTGATAATTGCGTTATAAATTGCAATTTTATTACTTGTCGCGTTCTGTTCCAACCGTCTCTATAGGATGCAGAGTGTTTGATACTCCAGATCCGATCGGCGTAGTACTGCTCCACTCGTAGTTCTTTAATCGGGATCCCGATTAAAGAACCACGAGTGGAGCAGGGAGGCGATTTGCAAAATGTTCCAACAGGTATGATTGAGGCTTTAACATTTTATATGTTGACAACACCATCCATGCGTTTATTTTCGTGATCAATGAGGCTTTATCCTTTTCCTGAGTTATTTAAATGATCATTTTGTTGACTATTTGTTTGAACTCCGGATAGGATGGTGTTATTTGCCAAGCTTCCTCTAACTTTAAAGCTTCAATTGATTGCTTTAAACACGGATAAACCGAGATGCTCAATCTGGATTGCCTTTCAACCTCCAGCCAGCAGTAGTGTGCCAGGGACTCTTCCTCCACTGCCCGCATTCGCCAGTAGTATTTTACCAGCGCTCCTTGTCTTGACGGGATCTGTTTTTTTAACCCAAATTCTAATCTAACCGGGGATTGAGGAATGTGGTGCGGAATTCTGAATAGATTTTTGAAGCGGCTGGTTCGGGCGATGTTGAGAATGATTGCGTCCTTTGTGTTTAGGAGTTCTGAACCGTACGTGATTGATGGTAAACATTTTGCTGCCACAACCTTTAATAAGTGGGTCATCAAACAGTCACTAGGTTTTTTTTGCAAGGTTTTAAATGCAAATAATAGCTGTTTTGCTTTTGTTTTCCGCTGTTCTAGGTATTGCTTGTAATTAAGGTGGCAATCTAATGTTACTCCCAGATATTTATATGTTCCCTCCTGATCCAGGCAGTTGCTGTTGATCGTCCAAGTGAATTTTGGTATCTTTTTGTGTGGGCTTGAAAACCACATAACCTAAATTTGTGAAGTTTATGGCTAATTGAGTTGAAGCTGTATATTCTAATAGTTGGTTTATCAGTAGTTGGATGCCGCAGGGTGTTTGAGATAACAGGACGCACAATGTCGTCGGGGTATTGCAGACTTATTCTCACTTTCCCCAGTTTTGGGGAGTCCCCTAATATTGAACGTATGTATTTGTCTAAGTCGGCTGTATATATATTAAGTAAACAGGGGGCTAGAACACACCCGTTTTAAGCCATTGGTGGTGGTGATTTTGTCTATTAAGCTTTGACCATCCCCCATTTTCATTTGAACCCATGTTTTTGAATGGAGGTTAATTATTGCATTCAGTAGGTTTGTGAGGGTTCCCCAGGATTTGTATTTCTGCCCACAGGGCTGATCTGGGGACCTTATCGAAGGCTGCTTTGAGGTCAACAAAACATGCCTAAAAAAATTTAGAGTAGGCAATGGCTTGGTTGGCCAAAAGCGTGACGGTAGATATATTTGATATATATATATATATATATATATATATATATATATATATATATATATATATATATATATATATATATTCAAGCTTCGATTCGTACCAAGAAAGACGGGGCACTGGCGGTGGGTGCCGCAAACACGGTTGGTACGCCGTGTATTAATACTGCTCCAGATCTCCTCCCCCAGCCGGGAAAGAAGAAACAGCACTCGCGGGGTGTTTTTTTCAGATGTTCCCTTTATTCGCTCCTCACAGACGCGTTGCGGGTCAAGCCCTTTCTCAATGTGTCAACAATGAATGTTGCACGGGAGCCATTTTTAAAGTGCATAGCGCGATTACGTGAGGAAAGTGAGGTAGGACTGCTTGTCGTCGTATTGGAATGAGCAAAATGAGCAAAAATTCACATTTCATCTGCAATTAAAATTACTCACAAGCCATGATTGTAAACTTTTGAGAATTAAACATAATGCCGTGAATCGGCTAGCCCAATACATGCAATATCATTGTGCCACATTCTTGATCAAAATATTTGGCGAGCATATACACATGTTGGTTAAATGATATTCATATTTATACAATCTAGTCTCAAAACCTTTGGCCGCGTCATCTGTCACATTAAAGACACGTGTAATAGCTCAGTATGCTGGCATTCAAAGTAATGTCCAATCGCCTGGTATCCAGCACATTCCCTTAATATCTTGCCGTGGATCGGCTAGGGTGGCTCCTATCACTAGAAACCACCAACTTACCCCTAAAGCATGCCTAAGGCAGTGCACTTCCCTCGCGGTTAGTTTTAAGTGAACCTGGTATCGTTTCTATAATTCTACTTGCCAAGGTGGATGGCCAGTTCTTCCCCACTGTTAAGGCCTGTTGGAATTTCGGTTTGCAGGTCAATTATATAACGGGATTCCAAGCGTCTCAGTCTAAGTAGTCTATTTCCGCCCCTCTCATGCTCTGGTACTTGATCAACCCCGAAGTATTGTAAGAAATCTCTATTGCTGCGATGTTTAATCGCGAAGTGCTTAGCTACTGGAGATGTCATGTCCTTATTAGCTATAGCACGCATGTGCTCAAGGATTCTCAATGTTACACTTTTGATTGTGCTCCCAATATATCTTAGCCTGCAGGGCACATCAAACAATACACTACATATGGTGTTTGGCAGGTAATGAATGAGCTGATAAGTTTTCGGTTTTTTAGGCCTGGTATATCATAGCCTAAAACCCTTTTGCTATGTGCACAGGCCTTGCACTTGCCACAGGGGAAAAAACCTTTCATATCTGCCATAGTGTTTTTTCTTGATCTGGGGGCATCTAAATGACTATGTACTAGGAGATCCTTGAGGGATTTTGTTCTCTTAAAAGTTACTAGGGGGTTTCTTGGGATGTCCATCCCAATGATGGGGTCGGCTTTCAAAATGTGCCAATTTCTGCGTAGTGTTCCTTTCAGAAAATTGGCATCATTAGAAAAGGTTGTTATGAGACGGGACTTGCCATCTTCCTTCTTTTTTTCTTCTTCTTTTTTTTGTTTTAGCAGCTCAATTCTCGGAATCCCAGACACTCTGTTTAGTGTCTGAGTTAAAAGAGTTGGACTGTAACCTCTGTCTTTGAACCTTATGATGCTGTCTTTTGCTGCTTTTTCGAAATCTTCCTCCCGTGAGCAGTTGCGCTTAAGGCGCAATAGCTCCCCATAGGGGATACTTCGTTTCAGGTTTAATGGATGTCTGCTATCAGCATGCAAAATGCTGTTTCCAGCAGTTGGCTTGCGATATAGGGATGTAGTCACTTGGTTGTTTATAATGACTACCCGGAGATCAAGGTAGCTCACTGCCACTGAGCTCACATCGCCTGAGAATTGTAGATTGACATTACTATTATTCAGATGTACGATATAATCTTTGGCACTTTTTTCCGACCCCCTCCACACCAGAAAGAGGTCATCAATATATCTGTGCCATTTAACCAGATTCTCAGTCCACATCCGATTGCCCTCGGACCAGGCCACCAGCTCCTCCCACCAGCCTACGAATAAATTCGCATAGCTGGGGGCGAAGCAGGTGCCCATTGCGGTCCCAGAGATCTGTCTAAATAGGTCTCCCTGAAAAAGAAAAAAGTTATTCAATAGACAGAATTCAGTCAATTCCATCAGCATAGTGCTGTGTCCTGCAAATTTCAAAGGTATTTTAGACATGAAATATTCGACTGCTTTTAGGCCCTGTGCATGCTCAATGCACGTATACAAGCTGGTGATATCCATCACAATCAAAACATAGGTGGGATCCCAAACCAGGTCCTGTAATTGTACAATAAAGTCCTTAGTGTCCTTGATGTACGAGGACAGATTCAAAACTGGAGTGGAGGGGAGAGGGACTGAAAGCACCGAATAAAGCATTTCCAGCTTTATATCCCTCCACTCCAAAAACAAAAATATATATATATATATATATATATATATATATATATATATATATATATATATATATATATCCAATACAACCTCCAGTATTGCTGAAGGAAGGAGCCACAAACGGGGACTTGTGTCGAGGTTCTTTATTAATTGGCAGATACAACGTAATGCATTTCGGCGTGAGCCTTCCTCAGACGCCTCTGCCCAACTGAAAGTTTGTGTGCCCAGCTGAATATAAGTCTCTGCGGCACTCCTAATTGCTGAGTGCGCGCCTCCCCAAACCATGTGATCATCTGTTGCAGCGTAGAACTACTCACAATACAACTCCCAGCATACTTCAAACCTGGGTTGGTGTGACAAGGGGAAACCGAGGTAAAGTCCTTGTGTTTATGGCGTGTGCAGGGCTGGGCGAACTAAAAACAGTCCATACAAAATTAAGAGCCTCTCAAGTCCCCGCAAAACGCTTCAACCTGCAGCTGACAGGTCCGCCAGGTCGTGGGCTGGTAGCGGTGTACCAACACCGTCCGTGAGGTCCCAGACTGCCGTGAAGCAACGTCCCATGCTTTTCCTGCTTTGCTGTCAGTGGACTGCCTGATGCCAATATCTTGACGAGAAACAACCTGCTTGTGCAGACACCAGATGACAGGCAGCCAACTATATATATATATTCGAGCTCGGAAACCTGTTTGTGTATTGGGATCAGTTTAGTGCTGTCGACCCAATCCTCTAGATCTTTCAGCAAATTTGCGGCGTAGATTTTTGCCTCAACATCATTGAGGGCTATTAGCCTGTAATTAGAAGGATTTGAACAGGACCCTGATTTAAATATAGGTTGTAGTATGCTTCCTCGCCAAGAGTCAGGGACAGTGTGAGATTCCAAAATGTGAGCAAACAGTAATGATAGATGATTAGACCAAAATACTGGATCTTTTTGAAATAGGGCGCTGGGCAAGCCATTTGGTCCCAGGGATGGAGCAATGATTTATTCTGGTAATTTCTCAATACCAAAACCTCATGCTACCTCTATTTACCGCTGAAAAGGTGTTGGGTCTTTCACACCATGTATTACCTTCAGGAGATTTAAATAAACCTGAACAGTCAGAAATGCAATTAATATTTTAAGCCAATAAAGAGAGTTGTTGAGTATTTAAAAGGGTTTTATTTTCTAGTCAAAAGTTAAGTTTTTCTCTGACCCTTTATTCGTTATTAAAATATCAATCAGGTTACAGCATTTGGAAAACAGAAAAAATAGCATTAATACAGAACACATTACAGTCTGCATATAAGCATTACGTGTAGGAAAGAAAATGTGGCGCAAAGTGTCATTCAAAACTCGTCTTGCAAAGCTAATCAATAATTAAATAGTTGGCAAAAAAATCTCCCATTAAGAGAAATTAATGCATAAGTCAAATAAATCTTTTCAGACCTAATTAATTAGTCAAAGCATAAACTTAAAGTTTAGCATCTAATTCTATCCTAATCCACTGCACGCTGCTCCTGTCTGTGTCTAAAGAGCAAAAGAGCCCACCCTTCACAGGACCTCAAAGGAATGTGGCCTGCAGTGCCAAAATATGATGTGCCAGGACTTTGGAAGAGAAAAATCTCCAGGGAACCCCCCACCTGACTCTCCTCGGATGCCCAAGGCTGCACCCGTGATGATCTCGTACCTAACCCATAGAATGTCTGGTCTAATCTGTTCCTTCTGTCAAGAGCTCACACGCCCCCTGAAGCCTAATGAGCCTAGTAGCCAAAATGAGCAAGAAGCCAGCCAGTGAGCAAAAACTCAACCACGCATACAGAGAGGTCATTATTTATACTCCAATTCTTGGCAGTCTACACAAAAATGTTGCATCTTCAAAAAAAAAACTTGTATGTGATTGGTCAGTCATGATGGCAAGAGGTCTCAGAATCCTGACTCATTCTAAAATCCTGACTATACCAGTTTTAACAAAGGAAGCATACATGAATAAATACATTTTATATATATTTGCAACATCTGCTAGGAAATGTTTCATTCTAATTCTCTTCCTTCCTTCCTTCCACAGTGCAGTCAGGAAAGATATCTTTAACTAACTGGTACACTGGCACAATCACAAGAATGTCCAGTTCACAGTGGCCTTGACTTCTTCGTAGTTTGAGTCAAACAGATCTGCGCATGGACTCTTCTTTCATGCAAGTCGTAGCCTTGCTGGATTCAAGGCAGCCATGTTTTCTTAGGCCCCAAAAATAAAACATACACAAAAGAGAATATTAATTTCATGTAAATCTTCCCATTTTGTTTCCCTCCCTCATACTAATACCCCGTATAAATGTTTACCTAGCCAAGCTATTTGTTTCAAGCAGCTTTTCTATTATTTATGACATGTAAAATAAATGTGCAATGTGCTACATAGCATTTCTATGCTTTAGTGTAAATTTTAAAAGCACACACAGTTAATACAGTGCACACAGCAACATGCTTTAGTGTTTTAGATAGCTTTTCATGCAAAAAGCATTTAGCCCCATGTGTAGTGTTTGGTGCATTTGTTAATTCGCACACATTATTAAAAGAGGTGTTATTTACTTATTTACTGAACATTTTTATCAAAATATGCAACAAGCCAAAGTCTTTTAAGACATGAATAGTGAATTTAGATTGCAAGGAATAAGCTGGGAAGAGAGAAACACATTCTGCTAATCTTCAAAGCTAAAAAGGCTACTTTTCTCTACATTGCAAAAAAACACATGTTAATTCAGCAAATGCTTTTCAGATTGAAAAGGCCTCACTTTCATGTTTTTCATGTGCCATGTTTTAACTTGCACCAAAATGTGCGTGCAATTTAAATGCAGTCTGTCTGAAGCACAAAAATAAAACAATGCCTGACTGCAGATGAAATCTGCTCCATCACCGGCGCCCCGTCGGACCTCTGTTTTTTTTATTGTGTTCAGTACTTGTCTGTAGATCAGGGATTGATTGATATGACCCTGGTGTTTCAAATGGACCGCGCTGGAGTTTTCCTTCTGGTTGTTTGACTTGGAGATTGCTTTGATCTATCGTATTTGATTTGCAGATCGTAGAATCTGGGGCCTGGAAAGTTAGTCTTGGTGTCTCAGCCGTCCAGGATTCTTTGATTGGAGTATCCCTAGGGATACTGGCACTATACCGTCTCACCTTCACTGAGTCGTTGTTGACGGGAGCGCCGGGGACTTTCTGGGTGTTAAATATAGCTTCTATATGAGCTCTCCGTGCATGCCCGGTTATGTCAGTGTTATAATGCTGATTTTTTCCATTTAATAGGAATAGGACATTGTTTTGAGCCCAAAACTCTTTTGAATTTTGTTTTCGGCTGACATAAAGCATTTTCATCCAAAATTGCTCACTGTATGTGTGCTTTGCTGCACAAATCTCTTTTTTTAGGTCGCTTTTCATTTGTTTGATCATGGTCAGGGCCTGCGTGAGGGTTGTTGGCCATGAGTTTGCATTAGTCTGAGATTTATTTAGCTGTCTTTTTTTTATCCTTAGGGCTGAGTATACCATACGGACCCACTAGTCCTGGCAGAATTTTGGTTTTTAGAACTGTTTGAGAACTTTCTGTTTAGGCTGTTGATAAAAGTCTTCGAGCCCTCTATCCCAAATGGTTTTGCATCGGTAGAGGCCAATAGAGCCGAACAGAACTCCATAATTGCTTCTACGGTGTTGTTGTTCCATGTTAATTGGCTTAGATTGTACAGTTCAGTGATTTTTGTAAGGGCACTGGTTGGCCGGGACTTTTCTCCAATGTTGGTTACTATAAAAGATTGAGGATAGTGGTCGCTGTCTACTCTTTCTATTATTTGAAAGTTCGTAATGAAGGGAAATAGATCTGGATCTGCTAGAGTGAATTAGATGGTTGCTCCTGATTTTGCTGTCACTCTTGTAAAAGCTGCTGGGCTGTCTTGTGGACCTCGACCGTTAAGATGTACTATGATTGATTATCCAGTAGTGCAGCACATTTCTTACCCAAAGTGTCACATCTAGTTGTGTTGTCATTCCTGAACTTTATGTGGGTAGGTAGGTTTTTTTCCTGGGCTTGCTTCAGGCTCATATTGAAATCCCCGGACAGTATTATATTGGCATGTGGATAGATTAGCTTTAGGGTTTTGAGGGCAACTACCAATTGTTGGATATCTCTCCCCTCATGCTTATAAGCAGGGTGCATGTAGATATTCAGGATTAGCAAGGTGCAGGTGATGGAGACTATAAGTTTAATACATTGCATCCAGCAGGAGTCTAAGTCGATGTTTTCTTCTTTCCATAGAATATCTGCCGAGATATAGATTGATAGGCCACCTTTGCTCTTTCGTGTGTTGACTCCTTTTTAGCTGGGATAAGATGTTCTTTGTAACCTACAATTGGGGTGTTTGTTATCTGCCATATTTCTTGCAATAGCAGTATATCGTACTGTAGGATGAAGTCAGCAAAGTTGATATCCTCCATTTTGGAGGCTAAGCCGTTCACGTTCAAGGAGCAGATTTTACAGTCCTGCAATGTATTTGAGTTTCTGTGGTTATTTATTCCTGCTGCTCCTTGTTGTCTGTTTAGGGGTCTCCAGTACTGGTTATCCTCTTTATTAGCTGTTTCTGAGTGTGAGATTGTGATCGTGATTTGTCTTATTGATTGGGCTTCGTCCTTTGTTTGGTCTGGATTCTCAGAACCTTTTGCTCCTTTTAATACGCCCTCTGTGCAGTAGGGGTGTTGTAGGGGGCTTGGATAACGAGGAGGTTCCGCCCTTTTTGATTCTATACCCCATGATGCAAATGCCTCCTTGTGCCTCAAGATCTGTTCAATGACAGAGTAATGTATCCAAGTGGCTGTTGTTATTTCAGGCCCTATTTGGTTTGGGTTAGGTTTAAATTAAATTCTTTACAGGTCCCTAGATGTGACATGTCTCAGGGCTGGAAGGGATTTGAGTAACCTTATTATTGCACTTTGATTCAATATATCGTGGGCTCCCCTTGACTTCTAATGTGAGACCAATTCTATCTGGCCTTGAGCGGTGAGCGATTGTGTTTTTGTGTGGTCTATTGGGGTCCCTTTTGATGCTTCGGTTGAGCCTTGGTGATGTATTTCGACGTGATGGGTATGTTCGACTTGATCTTGTTGTATGCTTTCAATGGGCTCTCTAACCGTCTGGGACTGTGAGTTAGTTTAGATTTTGTTATTGACAATTCAAGCCTATATTGCTCCTTTCCCACTAAGTGCTACGTCCTGCGTACAGATTTCACTTGTCTTTATCTTTGGTTCCTGTGAGATTTGTTTTGTATCTGTTTTTAGTGTTTCTTTACTTATTGCATTATTGTGTTCCTTCTTAACCGGGGGTCTGAATATATCATATATTTTACTTATTGATAATTTTTCCTTTTTTTGCCCATTGTGGTTTCTTGAGGCGGTGGCCTCTTTTATTGCCGGGTTGTTATGATCCGGCGAGCTGACTCCTCCGCTGTTGCTTTCATCACCTTTATCTTCGTTTTTCTGGGTGGATGCCAGTGATGATTGTAGAATGGCTTTATTTAATTTACTTTTCCTTGCTTTCCTCAAGCGTTTCCGTTCCCGCTTCATGTGGGGTGTTTTCAAGCTTATTTGTTCCTTGATTTCTACAACTTCCTTTGATAAATTACTTTGATTAGGAGTTGATGATAAACCTTCTAAATGTGGCTGTTCGTCTAGTTGTTCGGACCCTTTCTCTGCATTAGGTAAATTTCTGCATTCGCCTTCTTGAGAATTAAGTTCCTCTTTCGATGTTTTGGTTTTAATACTGGAGATGTCCCCTCTGACTCTGTTTCCTTGGGGTCTCTTTCCATAGATGTTATGGAATTAATTTGTGTTTCCCTGACTGCCCCCAACAGTTCTAATATTATAGTTGGTACAGTTGCGAGTAGGAATGGGCAAATTTTGCGAATTCGCGATTCGAAAATTTGCGGATTTTGAGAATTTGTGTATCCCCAAATTTGCGAATTTGCGAATTCGCGGATTTGCGAATTTTTTAAGTGGGGGGGTCTTCCATGCGAGTTCACATGCCTCTTGTGTGTATAAAAGGTCTGAGACCGATCAGAGCAGTAGATGAAGAGACAGACCCTCCTAGTCACAGGAACAGCAAAGGGATTGTGCTCATGAAAGTCAAGGATGCAAAGTCCTCTATCCAGCATTACAGCTGATTTTCGTCGGTAGATTTGGGAAGAAAGCACACCTGTCCAGCCTCGACAACGCTCACGATTGTTTTTGCGTCACTGAATTTGAGCTTCAACTAGTTCCAGAGACCATGTGTGTGTTACTATGCAATCGCGCCGAAGGGCGCAGGGGTCCCCTCAGTGAGCTGTGCTGGCCTGGCTTCCATGCAACTTCACATGCCTCTTGTGTGTATAAAAGGTCTGAGACCGATCAGAGCAGTAGATGAAGAGACAGACCCTCCTGGTCACAGGAACAGCAAAGGGACTGCGCTCGTGAAAGTCAAGGATGCAAAGGCCTCTATCCAGCATCACAGCTGATTTTCGTCGGTAGATTTGGGAAGAAAGCACACCAAAGGGCATGGTGTAACTATTTTACGATGGCGCCGGCAAGCTGCCAGCGCCATCCTAAAATAGTTACTAAATTAGCTTCAACAGGAAGCTCTAATAGATAAAATAAAGCAGGTGCTCGAGCACCTGCTTTATTTTATCTATTAGAGCTTCCTGTTGTAGCTAACTTAGTAACTATTTTAGGATGGAGCTGGCAGCTTGGCGGCGCCATCGTAAAATAGTTACAACAGGCCAGGCTTCAACTTTTGCCCCCGGATCCGCCGCTCGCGGATTTGCGAATTCTCGGTAAATTCGCGGGAGTTTGCGGATCGCGAATTTACCGAAAATTCGCAAAATCCGCGAGCGGAACGGATTTTGCGCTCACCCCTAGTTGCGAGCTTATCGATTATTTGGTAGCAGTGGAACATATGGTGTGAGATATCCTGCGCATGTTGTACCTTTATTATCATGGTGTTTAGGTTGTGAAATGTTTGTTCTATCCCCTGAACGTATAATGCTAAGATGTTTAGTAGCTCAACTTCAGTATCCAGCTTGTCGGTATGATAGGTCATAGCTTATCCGATCTTTTTCATAATGCCTAGTAGCTGATTCCAAAATGGTCCTGTTGGTGGGCCTTCTTGTTGTTCTGTTGAAAAATTGTCCCCCTTGTTCCTTGGAGTTTCTTGGTTGCGGGGATACGTTTTGTACTTCTAATGGCTGACTGGGTTGAATTCTTTAACCTCGTGGGACTCATGGGTCACTGACCTATTTTTCTATTATTGAGATAGTCCCTGCTCCAACTGATGTACAATATGATATTTCTGAATTGGTGGAGAATTGTTCTTGCCCGTAGACTAAACATGGGCGGAAAATCCGTTTCGCTCGCGGATTTTGCGGATTTTCGGTAAATTCGCAATCCGCGAGATTCGCGAATCTCCCGCAAAATCCACAAATCCGCGAGCAGCGGATTTTATGGCTTGCTCGCACTGTTCGCGTGAGTTCGCGGCTTCCCAGTACAACTTCGCGCCCCGCGAATACGCGCTAAATTGCAGAAATACGATCTTAGCAAAACTGAAACTACTTACCAGGTTCAAAAGTTCAGGCTCATCATTAGTAGCCATTTCCTGTAGTGCTTCCTGAGGGGCCCCTCCAGAGTTCAGTTGCCTACTTGCAACTATTATGTGACCCTGCTCTGAACCTCAGAATAGTTACACATATGCCACAAAGGTCCTGAATTACAGCTAAGGGAGACAAGCAGGAGCCAGGCTGGAAGTTCAAATCCATTAATCAGCCCCTAATTCATTATTGTCAGTTGGGGCAGGGCAGGTGTTGTAACTAATTTTGCAACAATGAAAGCACTTAGCAAGTGCAAAAGATCACTAATCAGGAAGCACTAAGGAAGCAGGTGCCAGCTAAAAAAATATTCTGTGACACATTAATTAGCCCCAAATTAATTCAGGTCACTTGAGGCAGGGAAGGTGTGCTTTGCTTTGCCACAATAATGTACACTGACTGGACAACCAGAGGGTGCTGTGATGAAACAGAGGGTGGCATGGGTGGGCCAGAGGGTGGCATGAGTAGTCAGAGAGTGGCAGTGGTGACAGAGAGTGGCAGTGATGAAGAAGAGTGTCCCAAACAGGCTGGACACGTAGAAACAACAAGTTCGCAAAACTTGCGACCCGACAGGTAAGTTTGCGTTTGCGACATTGTACAAAACCCTCGCGAACTGGCAGAAACCCGCGCGAACACAAAAAAAAAATCCGCAAATTCGCGAGAATTCGCGGATTTTGCGAATTGCGAGTTCGCAAATGCGCAAAATTCGCGAACGCGAGATTCGCAAAATTCGCCCATGCTTACCGTAGACTATTTGACCCCCAAACTGGTCAAGAGGTTGATGGTCTGCTGGTGAGTATAGTAATGCGCAGGAGCTATCGATGCTGTCCTGCCAGAGTACCAGGTTGTACTCAGGGCTCTGCACTTCAAGGTACTGCAGGGCGATTTGTTGTTGCTGGTGTTGCGGGTGTTGTTGGCTTAGTAGGTTTGATTGAGCCTGGCAGATCCATTGTTTGGACGTGGGCTCCCAGTTTAATCCTGGAACATTATGGACTACAGCCTGCTCAGCCTGTTGATGGGATCCTTGGCGGTCAATAAGTAAGCTCAAACAGCCCTGTGTAGGACTGGCACAGCTTACGTCTTCTATTGGGGTAGGCTTGGGGTCCACTTGTTCTGTGCCTTCCTTGTTTGCTGTTTTGCTTTCATTATCTCTATGTATCTCATTGGTGTTTTGCCTGGCCTGTCCCCCTTGATTTTCTTGGCTTCCTTGACTACTTTGTGTGCCTTTTGCTTCTCCGGAGATAGACTGCAGCATACTTTTAAGAAGTCTGTTATGAGAACCTGCTTGTAGGTTTGATGCTGGTTTTAATGGGAAAACAATTGGCAATGGTAAGAATATGGTTGTCTTCTTGGGTGTTATCTATTTTACTCTCCTTATCTTTTTCTTGGTCTTGGCATTGATCTTGATCTGATTCCAATTCCATTTCCTGAAGCTTGCTGAAGTTTTCCATTGCTTGTTGGTACCCTTGTTGGTCCCCTCCCTCCTTTTTTTGGATTTCTGTTGCTGGTTGCCCCTGACTTTTCCTGATCCCATGATGGGTTACTGGTGCAGATTTTTTGCTCAGTTTTTGGCTCAATCTATAAAGCCCAGAAATTGTCGCAACCTGGAGCGCTACAACTTGATCGGGCGTGATTGTCCTTGTTTTCATAGGTTTACTTACTGCCGCCTCGCACCTCTGTATCCTGGGGCATTTAATTTAATGTGCTTTAGGCACACCTGGTTTTGGTCTTTGAGCACCCCCAGGCACCCTGAATGATCTTGCTTTGCTTTGTTTTACTTTATTTTTTACTTTACTTTACTTGCTTTCTTTACTTTACTGTAGGCAGAGGGCACAATGTGTGCAGTGGTTACAGGCCAGAGCGCCAGCCAAGGAGCAGCAGAGGAGCGAGACAAAGGAGAGGCAAAGGCGAAGGCAAGCGGGGCACACAGGCAGCACCTCGATCTAATCGTGCTGCCTCCACAATACCGCCAAGGGCTCACTCTCACTGCGGCCGCCTGCTGATGGCGGACGCGCTTGCCACTTACTGTGGGGGTTCCCGCTAAGGCGCCCAAACGAGACTCTTTCGTCTTCCGTCTTCTGTCCTTCTGACTGGACCGGGCCGCTGCCTCTGCAGCTGCTCCCGCTCACTCACCATAGAGCAGGGGTCTTCAAAGTGTGGGGCGCGACCCCCTGGGGGGCCGTGGAGTGATGGAAAGGGGGTCGCGCATTCCCTGTCACACTTCTTCCCCGGGCCCATCTGACTACAGGGATTCAGCCCCCCTCCTCCTCCAGTGTTTGTCTCAGCGCGAGCTGCTGTGAGCTGCGCTGGGCTGTGTCTGCAGTCTTATCTCCAGCACAGCCCGGCACCCCTGAGTTTCACAGGTCGTTAACGGCCATTTGCATATTTACATACCTTTTGAAAACTGGTCACTGAGGCTTAGTTTTTTTTTTATAGTTCCAGTACCCCCTGGGCCCCAACTCAGCCTTTCCCTTACATTTGTATTTTACATTTACTGCAATAGTGTGAGAATGTATTTCATGAAAAGAAATAATAAAAAGTAGAGTTGCCAGAAGAAAAAAATACCAGCCATTTTTCAACACACTGTTTGCTACCTCTCACATTTTGTTTGCTTTATATACTTGCACAAGTGCCACCATTGCCTACGTAACGTTTGTTCTTGTGTTTGAGTGTGCCATTTATTGCAGTATTATACCTCTACTTTTACTTTGTACGCTTTTGTAACCTGCACACATCACTTTTTCCTCCTGTAATGTACCGTTTGCTACCTCTTGTATTTTGGTTGCTCGCTATTGTCACTTTTGCCTCATGTAACTTAACGTTTGCTTTTGTACTTTGTTCACTTGTAATTTTCCCCTCATGTAACATTACTGTTCCTATTGTGAAGCGCTCTGACACCTTCGGGTAAAGTCCGCGCTATATGAAAACGCATAAATAAATACATTCATAATGTGACTTTTCGGTCTTTGTTCCCTTTATCAGTCCTGGATCATTGAGGCAGCCCTAGAACACAATTAAAAGTGCTTTCTATTTATATTTGCTGTTCCAAGTATGCACAGATGAGTGCTGAAATATACAGCTTTACGTGACTGCTTATTTTTGTACCGTCTGGGACATCAAAATATTGAGCAGGCAACCCTAATCATAGGACTGGAAGTTTGTTGCAAGATCAGAAAATGTATTTCCTCCACCCCCGATCCCTGAGTAATGTCATAATAGCAATAGTTTAACCTATATCTTAAACCCTACGCCGCAGTCAATAATATGTTGAGTTACTTCAAGTGTCTGGAAATGCACCCTGCATTCAGAGAACTCACTTCTCATTCTAGCACTTCACTTTCATGCTCACCCTGCATTCACAGCGATCACAATGCACTCACACTGATCACCAGGCACTCACATCATTCACCCTCTCACCCTGCACTCACAGTGATCACTCTGCAATCACAATGCACTTGCGTTGTTCTCCCTGTACCTCAACCTGCAGTCATGCTACTCATCTGCACTCATCCTGCACTCATGTGACACCTCATTCACCTGCCCCCTCACTGCTCAATTTGCAACTCGCTCAAACAAGCCCATCATTAACCATGCATTCTTTCATCCCACTCTGCACTTATATCCACACTCAAATTCATATGGCCACCTCACTCACCCTGCAGCCACTCCTCTTTCTCTACTCTCATACTGTTGCATCGCTCACCGTGCACTCATATGGGCACTCTTCTCATCCACAGAGGGCAGGGTTTTAGGGACCCCAGCTGCTCCCGGACAGTGCCAGGTGAGCTTCTAATGTGGCAGCACGTATTCCTGCGGAGTGGAAGGCCCATCACAAAGGTTGACCAGACATCTTTCTGATGTTAATTTCTGTATTTTGGTTGTAAACTGGTACTGTTTTATTGTGAGCAAAAAAATGTCAAAATAATGAAGCAATTCTATCCTAAAATAACGTGGCATCACATAACATTTACATTTTCCTCTCACACAATTTAGTCAAGCCTTCCGTGTAATTTGGTCCTCACCTGCCTCGTAATTCCAGAAGCCCTGCCTACAGGTTTAGAAATGTTTGTCAGGAGGGGGTCCTTATGACTGAAAATGTTGATAGGGGGGTCTCGGCACCCAAAAGTTTGAAGACCTCTGCCATAGAGCCACGGAGCCAAGGAGCGATAGAAACGCTGCGGCTCGCGGCTAGCCTCGTGTCCCGTGAACAACAGGTAAAGCAGGTCTCCCATAGAGGGCGCTCAAGGATTCAGGACTCAAGCGAGGATGCATGCAGGTTAAATAACAGTACCCACTGTAACAAGGCCCCGAAAAAGGATTCATGCTGGTGCGCCACTATACAAAGGCCCAGTTGTCAAAATCAAGATGAAGCAGGTGACACTCCCATGTAAATCCTGGTACACCTTTCTTCGAATCAATTAATTGAATGTACATATTCTGAGAGAACTGAGTTGGCACACAAAACTCACAACCCAAAGGCATCATTCTGGCCTCCTTATAATTTTTAAACAGTTACCAGAGGTCTGTACAACACTCCTTTCTGTATTATACTCAAATATTGGTTACTGTTAGTATATATCTTAGAGGTTTGCTGGATGAAAAAGGGTATTTGTGATGTGCTTAAACTAGATATAACAGAAGAATGGCGCTGACCAGTAGAACCTATCACCAGCAGTCAATTTGTATCAAACCTGAGGTTAAGTCTCCGTCTGTCTCTGCTGGTTGCTGTGGCCAAACATTACACAGGTATTTCAATGCTTAAATGCCTGAAAACACAGAGTGCCTCTGAAGGGTTAAAGGACAAATCTTAAGAGATGTCTTCCATTGAAATCAGGGTCCGAGCAATCTCAATAAATTGTCGTTGGAAGCTCAAATCAGTGCTGACAGCCGTGTGAAGGGACATTACACATATTGAATTTGGCATTGGTTGTCTATTACTGTGCAAAAGGAGGCTGATTGAAAAGAATCCACTATCTACTTCAGATGTCTACTTGCCAACCCAAACCAAGTGGCTAGCCATTAAAAACTTAAAAAATAAATAGCGTCACCCCTTGGTGATGTTAAATATTTGGGGGATCTGTTGTACACATGTGCATATATTAATACTGTACATGCCAGTGATGTAGATCATGCATCTTAGATGCCAAAAACTCTAATCTAGGGAAAGGTAAGGATGAGAAAAGCAGCGGTTACCACTTAGCTGACAGCTCTGTTGAAAATGTGAAGTTTAGCTGGTTAAATTAAACCAAATGCTATGGCTACTTAAGCAGATTTAAAAATACAATACTGTATCCTCTGTGAGGATTATGAAAGCTGCAATCCCAGCATATAAAGACAAGAAAATAAGCAGGTGCGGAAATTATGTCAATGATTAACGTATAGATTAGGAAAATTGCATTGAAAAACGCTCAGTTAAGCAAGCATTTGCAATGCAATAGGTCTCAGATTTACTAGAGTTTGAGCTATTGCCATTGTAGATTACAATGCCTTATGCCTATTATTGATGTGTTGCTTTTTAAACAAATAAATAAAAGAAATTGTCATTTACAATGCCTATAGCATAATCTCTCGCAAATGCGAGACCTATTGCATTGTAAATGCTTGTTAGGTTCCTTAACCTAACAAATAGCTCAGGCTGCACTGAAAGATGGTAGTGTACATGAGACAACGTCTGTTTGTTCGGAGGTGCTCTTTCAACCTTATTAAATTATGTGATTTTACAAAATTATGTTCTGAAATAATTTATTTTTGCTGTTTTAATTCCCCGGTAGATGTACTGAAGTATTGTATATCTGTAAGATGCGCACCACATCTATCCGTTTTATTCGGAAAACAGGTCCCTGAAGCTTCTAGCAGAGTTAAAGCTGTGCGGGACAGGAACCGGAATACAGTCGAGGAATGACTGAGCAGCATTCATTCTCACAGAAGAACACGGCTCTTAGGCGCAGGGAGTCGCAATTCAATGAGTGTTACGGCCTTTTAGTACTAGCTCATTGTCTGTCAATTTCACAGACGGAGAAACAACAGTGTAATACGAATAATCTGTTGTATGTTCCTGCAAGTAGGTTGGAAATGGCAGCAATAGAAGACTGAACTTTATGTGTTCCGCTCTGTGTATTCAAAATAGCATCTGTGCAGGAATGGCTCCATTTCAATTCACTCTCATGAAATAGTATTCTAAGAAAAGGACGTTCATAAAGCTTAATAAACAAACAATATGGCACCTAAAGGTACATGTCCTGCAGAAACCAACCGAGATTTGATAAATAATCTTTATTTTACTAACCAGCAACATACATTTTATCAGTTGCCAATATGCAGTGTTCTTCCTATCCATTCTTCCAGTTAGTTTAGTTACTATTTTTCTGTCACGAAGAAATATTCTGAGATTACAACTCTTTTTGGTGGAAAGCCAGCACTCCGTTGCAACCTAAAAACCTTTCAACCCTGACTTTTGCAGGCAAGTGATTTCCCAAGAGCCTGCAGGAATGTTCTTTTTTGGCACTTCCTTTGTGCGCATGCGTCACAGGGATGGCACGCGTGATTAGTATCCTATTTAAAGCAGATGCGCAAAAGAATTGAATAGGGATGGGTTTTTCTTGACCCGCTTGCTTTAGAACCGTCCCAGGAAGGGGAGTGTTATGGCCGGAATCTGTCTCCCAAGTCTCACTCGTTGCTTAGTGATGGCTTTAGAGGCAACGCTTTCGCCCAGGAAATACAGGAAGAAATCAGAAGAGAAATGTCCCTGCAGGCTCCAGATAAGGTGAGTGAAGCGCATTGAACACTTAAGGTATACAATCTGTAGTTAGACACTGTAATTATACGTCTGTTTAGGCATTTAGGACATTTTGTAATATATGACTACGTCTTCGGTGACCTTGGAACATAGGTGCAGGCTTGTAACATCGAAATGTAAGATGGGAGAGTGAGGACGGGAATAATAAGGACCCTCAAAAGACATTTACGTGAACTAGAACTCAAAACACTTAAAAGGGCAAGGATTGAATTTAACAATTGTGATGCTGCCCGCTGGGTACTGCACGGCTAAACGTTCCCAACGAGAACAAGCGCTAAAACACAAGCGCAGCTCAGTGGCCCCGAAAGTTAACTGTTATATGAGAGAGGGGGAGCAGGAGGCTCCCGCAAGGTGGATGCCGCCACAAGCACGAGTGCAGTGCTTGAAAAAGTGAAGAACGATGGATAAAGGCCCTCCTATGAAGCACATGCGCGCTGCATAGGCGAGACCTAAAAAAGCTGGTTGAGGCTGGTGCCGATGTCCTTGTGTGTTTACACACCCTTTAATGGTGAGCAGTTCAAAGCGGAAAACGAGATGAAAATCCACTGTTTACCCTGGTTTCCAGCTCGTTTTCCCTGCCACCATGTGATATTGGCGCCTCACCTGGAGACCGTGTGATCCGTATGTTGCACGCATTTGTTCGTGTGTTGGCCTCGGACTCATTTTAACTGAGTTTGCTTACTTTTGACAATGCATTTGAAGAATTACTCTTGTAGCAGCATGCACGGACACATTTGTTTGTTGGAATGACAGTTTAATTCTTTTTCATTGAGCCATTTTTCAACTTTCCCGCACGCATTTGTTTGTGTATTTTTGCTTATTTTTTTTATTTCTTAAATCGGCATCTCAGAGCTTAGATTTCTTTCGTTATTTAATACTAGTCCCTCACACATTTTCAAACATTTAATCATTTATCTCAGATGCCTTTTGCGGATGTATTTGCTGAAAACATTTTGGTAGCAGCACACACTGATACATTTATTTTTTTCCTGCACACTTTCAGTAATTTATTAGCCCATTTTTTAACTTTCCCTGCCTGCATCCATTTGTTTGCGTACTTGCACTAATATTTATTGTTTGTCAAATATGACCTTATATGTATCTTTTATTCTCAGACACCCTCTGTTTTTCAGTGGGCTTTCATTTAACTGGTCCTGGCTGCACGCCTTAATTTCCATACTTTCTTTAAAATTCGTTATTTGTTAAACAGTTTCTTAGATGTAAGCTTGGCCTGTTAGCACGCATTTGTTCTGTGTTTCCAACATTCAAAGTGAAAACTTTTAACATGATTTAAACACACTAAAAAAGGACTCTGTAGCAACTTAATCTTCAGAAAAGTGCCCACATTTGCAGGAGGTTCGTCCTTTGCATTCTGCCCATAACTACATTTTCTAACCATATTAATCATATTAACCCTTGCATGCCCATGACGGCCCCCGGCTGTCACGGGCCACGGTGGGCGTGTGCGCACAACGGCCGGGGGCCATCCGAACTCCGCCCACTAATAAAAAGTCCTACACAGCGTCAAAATTCACAGCGCCCGCAAGGGGTTAACACCCCCTTACATTGGATATTAACAAAAATGCTATGATCATCGCATTGCTCCTTCGATTAAAAGTTTTAGCCAGTAATTTAAGGTGGCCCGTCACTTTAACATATTTTAATTAACACTACTTCACACTTTAAAGTAACTGTGAGGCATTGGTAACATGAAAACAACATGATAACATCTCGGCACTCCGAACGTCGGACCTCATGGACGGGCTCACTAAAGCTGTGGTAACTCTTCACTGTGTAAGACTCCAGAGTTACTGCCTGGAGACTTCACTACATTTAATGGTTCGATCTTTTATTCATAGATACTGGGACCCTCGCCGACAAGTGTGAGATTATACAAACTGCTGTAGCCTCCTGAGTGGGGAGCTCAACAGTATACCTTAATCCATTTTTTAGGTCTCGCCTATCCATTCCGCAAGGAATGGATAGGAGAGAATTATAGGAGGCAAAATAAGTTCTCAAACCATCAGGCTGATTTCAAACAGTTACGTGAACACAAGCACACGCTTTTCCCCCACAGACTTTTTATTACCATTTGCTCCTGCCTCCGAGAGCTTCGAAGGGATCCTCGCATCGCTAGCCTAATTACTTTCACTTTTGCAGTGATGTTCTCAGTTAGCCGCCTCTGTGCTTTCAACCTTGTGTACTTCACATTTGTCCATTGACACAGACATTTGCCCATTCTTAAAAGCACTCCAGAGGCTGCGTGCCAAGCGCAGCTGAAGTCTCTGTTTTTTTCGGGAACTGTTCCCGTTCGCATCCACTGGCGCTCCAGAGACGGGAACAGTTTGATTCCTGTCCCTTCCCAGATTTACTTGTATATTTGTGCATCGCCTTTTGAGTTGACAATTCAGGGCTCGCTAAATCAGTCCCTTAATCATGGTCTGTTAACCCGACATGCCAAAGGACCACTGCGTGGGTAAAAAGCCACCACATACTGATACAATAATTTTTTTTTTTTAGTTAAATAAAGCGTTTGTGTAAAGCTCCGTATACCTTAGTCAGCTTTCTTTAAATCTCGTTCATATTACGATTACGCCAAATCTGTTTCCATTTTTGTCATTTGTATGTCCTCATAGTGTTGTCGACAGTCGTTCGGGTGCCTTTTCCTAGGGTTCTGTTCTTTACCTAGTCTCAGTAATATGGTCTATTTTTGAATCACCCCTCCCCCTAAGTCCTCGATACTCAAACCACTGGAAATATATTTTCATTCTAAATACAAGTTTTGCTGTGGAATTTGGGAGTGTTTTGTAGCTCTTAAACACTCACACAGACGCACAGTCACAGATACACACGTGCGTGCCCCCTCCCTCGCCCCATACATATATATCACAAGGTCAAGGCTTTCAACCAATTGGTCACAATATGTCCCTTCATCGAGGGAGGCAACGAGTGGGTGTGAGGATGACAGAATGAGTCAAGGTTTCGCCCTCGTAAGGACACATAGGGTTTGTTTGAGCAGTTAGTCAGTCAGCGGAAGAACACCCGTATTCATATCGGGTGAAGCCAGGGCACTTTACTAAGCTAATTTACAAAGCCTCATCACCTCAAGCTTCAGTTGGCACCAGTAATTAACCACATTTCTAAACTCACGTTTGTAGAGACACTCAGACCTCCGTACAGGACATGCTTTTGCTAAGCATAATACACTCATGGTTTGTAAATCCATTTTAATGCTCTGTTTATAGTATTTTAAATACTCATAAAGAAATCCCGCTGTCCAGAGGGTTTTTCATAGTCACTCGCCATGCCAGACTGTGTAAGTGATACTATGGCACTATTTATGAAGGCCTGGTTCATCTTGCAGAAGGTTGCACACTTTCCAAGAGCGCGAAATCTGTGTGAGATGGAAGCCTCACTTGCCCTGTGTGGGTCGTTCTTCTGATCTGCAGTCACTGATGCTCTCCCACTAGACAGGGCTTTTATGTTTTCGATAGTACTGGCGCCGCATTACTGCTCGGCTGTGTAATAGGATTTACAAACACGGCTATTGATCTTGCGAAACGTTTCAAATTTTTTCAGAAATGCAGGTATACTGAAATGTGGTGCACAGGCTTTTGGATGCATTGTTTACATCCACGGAAACAAATCGTGCACAGGTGCAGCTGTGTCTGTGTGATCCATACAGGAGAGGTTGGAAATTATGAACAAGGACACTTATCCAGTATCCAAGCAGCTACCTGCATTTCTATCTTTTTAGATTTTCTTTTTTTATGTCAGTTATGCTTTACAATACAAACATTTTATTATTGCAAACATGTTGGCCACACAGCGACCAACACAAAACATAGGGCATAGGTTTGAAGGCATAGTTGGTAGAGGGTGTGGCGTTATGTCTAGAGCTGCCAATTCTGCAATTGGGTAACCACGCTTGAGTCTATCAGTTCAATACCCTGTGATTCTGGACAAATCACTTAACTCTCCCTGCGCCTAAAAACAGAATGAATCTGGCGTTTTGCAATGTAACTGGTGCTCATGTAAAGCATTCCATCGTCCATGGATAGAGTTTTCTTTCCTATGAATGTGAGAATAGTGATCATTATATCTTCAATCAATTCCTAAAACCACTACTAAGTAAACAAGCATTGGCATAGCCAATGGGTCTCGCTTTTGACACCTTATAAGTATATAGTTACGCAGCACAATTTCCTTGGTACAACAACATCAACTGTTGCATGGCTAAACACTTATAAGGTCCCAAAGGCGAGACCTATTGGCTATGCCAATGCTTGATTTCTTTCTAACTACATAGTCTATATAGTCTATTAAAGGTGCATGGCTAATGAGAACATGTGGGTTAGTGGCTAAATTGCTGACTTTCAAACAGGAGAGCGGAATTTAAATGTCTTTTTCAAAACTTTCTAAAAAATCATGTGGTTAGTGACATACACTGAAGGGGGTCATGTAGATATTGCTGAACAGTCATCATCTGCTGAAAAGCAGCAGATGCCCCATCTGCCAAATATGTGCTCCACATATCTCAATCATCGGTCAGAAATCTTCGATCAGTGGCTCATCTGCCACAGGCCCATTGGCCAATGTGCTTATGAAAGTCCACCTTATTTATGACATTTTTCCCCTTCAGGTTCAAGAGGAACAAGCATTTGCAATGCACTAGGTCTCGCATTACTGAAGTTCGAGCTGTTGGCGATGCATTATTATTTTAGACAATTGAATATAGCACAAACTCAGTCCTAATGTATTGGACCGTTTTACATAGTCCATAGTTACATTCTACAAACGTAACATTTAAGTATTTTTTGTGAGCCTGCGCTATAACTCGACCCTACTAGGTTAAGTACATACAAACAACGTTTATGTTGATTTCTGTAGCCACAGTGATCACAAGGTTGTCCATAGTTAAAGAATGGTGAGCCAGGGCTGTAACACGATTCTGCTCCCTGAAAGCCGCAATTGTTTGTCTTATGCTACAAATTAACACATATGAACGAAAATATATTTTTTTTATATAGCAAAGCTTTATGTTTTTGTTAAATCATTATGTAAGAACACCTATTGACAAAGCTAATAGGCATGGGTGCTTTTTGGTGTGTTTCCACTTGTGTTACATATATGGATACGTTGGCAGAGAGTGGAAACATGCTAGTTTGGCGGCACACTATGTTAAAACCTATTTTTTAGGTTATTTGTGTTTTGGACACTTTTGTATTCGTTATGTATGCTTTCTGCATCTCCACTTTGTATATTCTTGAGAGATTCAGTTACACCTACCTCATTTTTATTAGGTCTCGCCTAAGGCATTGCTTAAGCAATGCTTGTTGGCGAGATATAAAGTAAGGGTTTTGAAAAATGCTCCTAAAGTGCGGATTGGGCTATCGCCCTCACTCTATCTATCGCCCCTCACTCTATCAATCTATCTATCGCCCTCACTCTATCAATCTATCTATCGCCCTCACTCTATCTATCTATCGCCCCTCACTCTATCAATCTATCTATCGCCCTCACTCTATCTATCGCACCTCACTCTATAAATCTATCTATCGCCCTCACTCTATCTATCGCCCTCTATCTATCTTTCTCTATCTATCTATCTATCTATCTATCTATCTATCTATCTATCTATCTATCTATCTATCTATCTATCTATCTATCTATCTATCTATCTATCTATCTATCTATCTATCTATCTATCTATCTATCTATCTATCACCCTCACTCTATCAATCTATCACACTCACTCTATCAATCTATCGCCCTCACTCTATCTATTGCTCTCTATCTATCTATCTATCTATCTATCTATCTAGCTATCTATCTATCTAATGTATATCTATCTATCGCCCTCCCTCTATCTATCTATCGCCCTCACTCTATCTATCTATCGCCCCTCACTCTATCTATCTATCGCACCTCACTCTATCATCTATCTATCGTCCTCACTCTATCGCTCTCACTCTATGTATCTATTTATCTATCTATCTATCTATCTATCTATCTATCTATCTATCTATCTATCTATCTATCTATCTATCTATCTATCTATCTATCTATCTATCCATCTATCTATCTATCTATCACCCTCACTCTATCAATCTATCACCCTCACTCTATCAATCTATCGCCCTCACTCTATCTATCGCTCTCACTCTATCTATCTATCTATCTATCTATCTATCTATCTATCTATCTATCTATCTATCTATCTATCTATCTATCTATCTATCTATCTATCTATCTATCTATCTATCTATCTATCTATCTAATGTATATCTATCTATCGCCCTCCCTCTATCTATCTATCGCCCTCACTCTATCTCTCTATCGCACCTCACTCTATCAATCTATCTATCGCCCTCACTCTATCTATCGCCCTCACTCTATCTATCGCTCTCACTCTATCTATCTATCTATCTATCTATCTATCTATCTATCTATCTATCTATCTATCTATCTATCTATCTATCTATCTATCTATCTATCTATCTATCTATCTATCTATCTATCTATCTATCTATCTATCACCCTCACTCTATCAATCTATCGCCCTCAATCTTTCAATCTATCGCCCTCACTCTATCTATCGCTCTCACTCTATCTATCTATCTATCTATCTATCTATCTATCTATCTATCTATCTATCTATCTATCTATCTATCTATCTATCTATCTATCTATCTATCTATCTATCTATCTATCTATCACCCTCACTCTATCAATCTATCACCCCCACTCTATCAATCTATCGCCCTCACTCTATCTATCGCTCTCACTCTATCTATCTATCTATCTATCTATCTATCTATCTATCTATCTATCTATCTATCTATCTATCTAATGTATATCTATCTATCGCCCTCCCTCTATCTATCTATCGCCCTCACTCTATCTATCTATCGCCCCTCGCTCTATCAATCTATCTATCGCCCTCATTCTATCGCTATCTATCTATCTATCTATCTATCTATCTATCTATCTATCTATCTATCTATCTATCTATCTATCTATCTATCTATCTATCTATCTATCTATCTATCTATCTATCTATCTATCTATCTATCTATCTATCTATCTATATGTATGTATATCTATCTATCGCCCTCCCTCTATCTATCTATCGCCCTCCCTCTATCTATCTATCGATCTATAGCCCTCCCTCTATCGATCTATCGCCCTCCCTCTACCTATCGCACTCACTCTATCAATCTATCACATCACTACAGCATCACTCAGCAGCACCACAGCATCACCACAGCACCACTCAGCACCACCACAGCATCACTCAGCACCACCACAGCACCACTCAGCACCACCACAGCATCACTTAGCACCATCACAGCACCATCACAGCATCACTCGGCACCACCACAGCATCGCTCAGCACCACCACTGCACCACTCAGCACCACCACATTATCACTCAGCACCACCACATTATCACTCAGCACCACCACAGAACCACTCAGCACCACCACAGCATCACTCAGCACCACCACATCACCACTCAGCACCACCACAGCACCACTAGGCACCACTCAGCACCACTCAGCACCACCACTCAGCACCAAAGCACCACTCAGCACCACCACAGCATCACTCAGCACCACCACAGCACCACTCATCACCACCACAGCATCACTCAGCGCAACCCCAGTATCTGTCAGGGCCACCACAGCATCAATCAGCGCCACCGCAACATCACTCCACGCCATCACAGCATCAATCTGTGCAACCTTTCAACAACAACTGGTTCAAATATGTTTTCTCAATGTTTCAAGCTTTATTACAAATGTCACAAAAAGATATTAATATTTCACTTCGTGTAAAGTTGTGACTGATCCAGAAATCCTTGCCGGGAAACATTTGGACAAAGCTCAGGACATTCCAAGAGATGTAAGGACCCTATACTCAACTAGGATTCCCATTGATCGGTGGGAAAACCAATAGGAGCCCTGATGAAGTTCTCCGATGGAGAACGAAACGTGTTGGCTGGAATCTAAAGCTTTGATATTGACTGAATAATAAATACATTTTGTAAATCTTACTTTTGTAATGTGCCCTTTATCATTCCGGGCACGCCTATCAAATTGTAACTTAAGGATCTGAAGTACAGAGGCATCAATAGATGGTTGATGCCAGGGCTTGCTGCGCGGGACCTGTACATATATCAGAACTGGCGTGAGGTGCAGAAAATTGTAGTCAACTGTCTTTTCTTGTTTTCAGCATGATAACATCTCTTAACAGAAAAAAATCCCCCTCAAACTAACACTTGAACAAATGATTTGGTTTCTCTTTGAAGAGGGACACAAAACACATTTAGAAACCCTTCACTGTGGAGAGGGTCTTAACTATTGAAACAACATGATAACATCTCTTTGCAAGAAATAGGCAACCACATTCCATAACTTGCAACAATGCTTCATGTTTATAGTACTACCTCATTTACCTAATCTCCCCAATGTATAATAAATCAAGTAACAACACAATATATTGCCTTTCTTAAAAAACAAGTCTGGAAGGTGGAAGAAGTTTCTGGAAAGGTTCTTTGAAGTACATGGGATTTCCTGACCTCCCTGTCCCTGACTTCAAGCTGGCTGCAGTGACCATAAAGGGTTGTTAGGCCCTTTGTGTGAAGGTAGAGCACAGGTATTCAGGTGTAAGTGGGGCTGTGGTCAGCTCCGCTCCCATCTTGTCGGCAATTGGCCCATTGAGGCACACCTAATCCCTGTATTGTGCAACTGTTTGGAAGGAATACACAAAGCCCAATTGTCACCCACAACCATTCATGTGACCCAGTGACAGGCTGCCGGCACCGTATGGTTAAGGTCAGGAAAATGCTAATTTTCTAGAAGTATGCAAAAAGAGCAGATGATGGAGGGAATGCTGAACCAATCAAATGTTAACTCCCTTTCATAGATCTGGGTTAAATCTATCGCTTTATTGGTTTTTTTTTGCACGCCATGCCATTCCAGTTTAGACTCAGCCATATGCAAATCAGTCTTGACCCTGCTCCCCATGGGAAAAGTTCAGCCCGAACTGCCAGGCCAGGTCCTCCCTGGAGCAGAAACAAGCATCCTGGGGCCGGTTTCAGAGTACCACCCCTAATCAGCCAGGCTGGCATTAAATCTGGTTGCTTAGCAAGCACATGACCCACGTCTAGGTATACCCTTCCTACTAATGACGGCAACTGCAAAAAGAACAGATGATGGATGAAATGCTGAACCAATCAAACATTCATCCCCAGTCACAGATCTCTTGTGCTTGTTTCCGGTCCAGGGAGGACCTGGCCTGGCAGTTCGGGCTAAACTTTTTTATGAGGAGTGAATTGAAGAGTTTAAAGGTGGCTTAGGGAGGGATGATACTGCTGTTACGTTTCCCCATGGTGTGCCAATTGTTGAGAGCCATCCGGCCTCTCCACAATATTGTTGCACTTGTAGCTCTCCTCAGGGCGAGCTCCCCCGAGGAGATAAATAAACAGGCGAATGACCGCTCGGGGTCTTTTCCCACACAGAATAAGCTTACTGTGTTGCATGTGTTTTGTGGGTACTGGGTAGGTCTGTCCTCTCATGTGGGCCAACCTGCGATACTGGTGATGACGCCGGTGCCGAACCTGCGTCTCGCCTGCTCACCTTCTTCACCTCGTCTGACTCCTTGCTGATTCTGCAGTATTGCCCGGTCGCAGAATGTGTGGAGGAGGACATCCTGAGGTCATCCACGTCTGCTGCAACATCAAGTGCTCAGAGGAGCCCGCTGCCCATTCCAGCCCCAGTGGTGACTGCCGGAGGTTCAGCCATCACCGTGACTGCCTGGCAGGTGGGTGTGTCCCCTGCGACCCTACACTGTCATCGTGCGCAGCCGGCTCACGGAGCTCGTGGCCCGCCCGACGTTTGAGGAAAGAGTGGTGCTAACTCTCCAGATAGCCAGGCCCTGCTGAGCAGACGATCGTGCACCCGGTCACACAGCGGTGACTCGTGGGCATCAGGTGGGCTGCTGCCAGATCCTGTCACTTAGGAGGTTAGCTAGCTGCACCTCTTAGGGCCCACACAGTTTCGACAACTAACACAAAAGAAGCAGCACACCTCCAGAATTTAGAGAAGCAAATCAGAGTGGGAAAAAAAGAGAAAAGAAAGAGAGGGCAAGAACAGAGCAGGCAAGGAGTCACTGCTCAGATAGATCAAGGAAAGGGAGCAGGAACAAAAGGAGTGAGACAGAAAAACCAAGAGTACAGACCAAAAGGAGTGAGACATAAAGCCAAGACAACCAGAATAAAGGAAACACTTAAGCAGACATGAAGCCACCATGAGCATACCACATCAAGCGGGCGCAGCCGGCCCATCAGCAGGCGCAGCCACACCATCCTAACATCACAGCCATGCCGCGGTGACACCGCTCCTGCCTTTCAACAAGCTGCCTATCCCTCAACGGCAGCCCCCAGCTGGAAATCCTGGATAGGGCGCCTCACCCACTACTCCAGGGGCCCAAGAGAGATGGATGAGCCATCAAGAGATCACTGCTCATGCACTACGACAGGGGAGAGCTTTAGGACCTCTATGTGTCCTTCCCAGACATGGGAGATGAGGATGAACGATGCTGCGGAAGCGTCCTTGAACGTTTCAAGCTGGGACAGGCCAAACAGTCCGAAACGGAGTCAGTCGATGTCTTCTATGCCCGGCTGAGGAGGCTCACCAGGACATTCACATTCCAAGACCAGAGGGAAGAAATACGTGCCCAGATCATCCAAGGGTGCCAGTTTGTGCTGTTATGGAGGCAGATCCAGCGACAAAGTGGAATGTCCCCTGACGACATCCTGATATTGGCAAGGTCACATGAGTTGTCAAACTCCAGAGCGGATAAAATGGTGGCAGCCCTCAACAGGGGCGCAGTCACACCCGGCACCACCCGACACGTCCATGTGAAAGTGGAGAGAGTGGAGGCCATTCAGAAAGGCCTGAGCCCTGCCCGTACTCCTTGAAGGCGCAGATGAGCAGGTCCAGTGGAAACTGTGGAGTTGAACATCCCCCAACAGGTCCCTGCTACGCAAAAGGGAAGGTATGATCAAAATGTGGGAAACTGAACCACTTCGCCGAAGTATGCCATAGCGGGAGATCCAGGGCTGTTTTCAACAGACCATGCAGGCCCCCATCCAAACTCAGGCAGTTGTCAATCGATGATCAGCTCTCCCAAGAAGACACCACACCCCAAGGGCATGGCTGCAACACAGAGGGAGACGATGGCGACGTGTTCACAGTATCCTTTGCCAGCCACGCTGACCGATGGCTATGGCCGCCCCCCCAAGATCCCTCCCCGAATGGCAGGATCTACAGTGCAAGCACTCATTGCACAGCACCGAGACAGTCCTCATCGCCGCCACAGACGACATCAGGCGCCAACTAGACAACGGCGAAACATCAGCCCTCATCCTTTTGGACCTGTCAGCTGCCTTCAACACGGTCTGCCATCGAACTCTAAAGACACGTCTCCTAGAAGCCGGAATCCAAGAGAAGGCCCTTGACTGGACCACGCCCTTCCTCTCCGGCAGAACCCAGAGCGTCCGCCTCCCACCCTTCTGATCCGAAGCCACCAACATCATCTGCGGCGTCCCGCAGGGCTCATCTCTCAGCCCGACACTGTTCAACGTCTACATGGCCCCCCTCGCACAAGTGCCCGCCATGACAACCTCAACATCATCTCCTACGCCAACGACACCCAGCTCATCCTCTCTCTCACCAAGAACCCACACACCACCAAAACCAACCTCCACAAGGGAATGTAGGCCGTCACCGACTGGATGAGGAGTAGCCGTCTGAAGCTGAACTTGGACAAGACGGAGGTCCTCATCCTCGGACCCACCCTCTCAGCCTGGGATGACTCCTGGTGGCCGACCACACTGGGAACAGCACCAACACCCACTGACCATGCACGCAACCTAGGATTCATCCTCGACTCCTCCCTCTCCATGTCTAAGCCGGTCAACGCCGTCTCCTCCTCCTGCTACAACACCCTCCGCATGCTCCGCAGGATCTACAAGTGGATCCTGCCCGAAACAAGAAGAACGGTGACACAGGCTCTCGTCAGCACAAGACTGGAGTACGGCAACGCACTCTATGCAGGAATCCCAGCCAAACACCTACGACGACTATAATGCATTCAAAACGCCTCCACCCGACTGATCGTCAACGTCCCCCGCCACAGACACATCACCCCCCACCTGAGAGACCTACACTGGCTCCCCGTCGACAAGAGGATCACTTCAAGCTCCTCACCCATGCACACAAAGCACACCACAACGCCGGACCAGCCTACCTGAACAGCAGACTCAGCTTCTACACCTCCACCCGCCAGCTCCGCTCAGCCAGCCTCGCCCTCGCCATTTTCCCCCGCATCCAACGAACGACCTCCGGCGGCAGATCCTTCTCCTACCTCGCCGCCAAAACCTGGAACACCCTCCCTACCCACATACAGCAGACCCAAGACCAACTCGCCTTCAGAAGACTCCTCAAGACCTGGCTCTTCGAGCAGGAGCAGCACCCCCCTCCCCATAGCGCCTTGAGACCCTCACTGGTAAGTAGCGGGCTTTACAAGTACTCTGATTGATTGATTGATTGATTGACTGTGCCTAGGTGAATGTCATGGATTCAGAACAATAGGAACACCTCGCACCATGCCCGCCTCTCTGCCACCAATGTGTTGATCCAAACCTACAGCGGAACCCACCCTCTCCTTCTGAGATGAGTGATAGAGGAGGTAGTCAATGACAAGCATGCTATATGGACACGTTCCACATGACAGATTGGAAGAAAGGCACTCTCCTCAGCTGCCATATGGCGGAGGACCTGGGATTGGTTTTCTTTGCCACTCAAGCCAATGACTCCCATGCCAACGCCATCCTAGGTAAATTTCTACAGCTATTCGAGGGCCTAGGAAAGTTAAAAGGGAAGCAGTTCAAGCTACATATCGACCCCTAGATCAGACCGACAGCACTGAGGCACAGAAGGGTGCACTTTCACCTACGACCACAGGGGGAGGAGGAGTTGAAGAAACTTGAGTATCTCGGCGTCAATGCACGAGTCACACGCCCGACCCCATGGGTGTCTCCTTTAGTCATCGCCCCAAAGCCCAAGCAACTGGGGACCTTCCGGCTATGCATCGACATGCGTCTTCCCAACCAGGCTGTGAAGATAGAATGAAATCTGGCACCCACCATGGATGACATTGTGGCTAATCTCAATGGGGCTTAGTGGTTTTTCAAGCTCGGCCTAAATGATGGATTCGATCAGCTGGAGCTTGCGCCTGAGAGCAGATACATCACTACATTCTCCACCCACGTGGGTCTGCGGAGGTACAAGCGGCTAAGCTTCTGGGTGTCATCAGCTGCAGAAGTCTTCCAAAATGACATCATGACCTGACAGGTCTATAGGGAGTGATAAACCTCAGCAATGGCATTTTGGTATTCTCAAACACTCTAGAGGAACAGCACATGCACCTGTGGGACACACTCCAGCAGCTGGCAGAAAGGGACCTCACCCTTAATAAGGTGAAGTGCTAGTTCTATCAGTAATCCGTGGATTTCTTTGGATACATCTCCTCACTCGGAGGACTCCAGGCAGACCCAAAGAAAGACGTCGCCATTCGGGCGGCCCAAGTACCCACCACTCTGACCGAAGTCCACAGCTTCCTAGGGATGACCACCTACCGCGGCCACTTCATACCAAATCTGGCCTCCCTGTCAGAGCCGCTGCAAGCTCTTACACGCCATAGTGCGCCCTGGAACTAGACCCCCAAAACAAATGCAACTTTCCACGCCATCAAGCAGGTACTAATGGACAAGACAGTCATGGCATATTTTCATCCATGGAGGCGCACCGAGCTGATGGTTGATGCGAGCCCGGTTGGCCTGGGAGCTGTTCTTCTCCAAGAAAGTGAAGAGAAAGAATGGACAACCATCGCCTATGCCAGCAGAGCACTCTCAGACACCAAGATTAGGTATGCCCAAATTGAGAGGGAAGCTCTCGCCATCAAATGGGCGAGCCAGCCTTTCCACTTGTACCTGGTCGGGCGTGACTTCCGGGTGGTGACCAACCTCAAGTCTCTGATTCCCCTGCTTTCCGGAATGTCTAGGCTGGTTCATCCCATGATAGAAAGGTGGGTCATGCAACTTCAAGCTTATCACTTCGAGGTCGTGTTTCACCCCGGTGCCAGCAATCTGGCTGACTATCTATCGAGGCATCCGTCTCGGCTGACATGGGACAGCCTTATGCTGATGAAGAGTGCATGGAAGAGTTCATAAGGATTATTTCCCAGGAGGCATGACCCAATGCACTGATACTGGAGGAGATCACAGCGGCCACAACACTTGATGAGGACCTGGCAAAAGATAAAAAGGCACTGCTTTTGAGAGGTTGACAACACTTCCTAGACCAGGCACACTCCCTGAATGTGGAGGATCACCATTCAAGAAAGCAGCTGTGGAGAGTTGAAAGTGAACTAAGTGAGGGGGAACATGGAATCATACTCTGCGGCAATGCCATCATAATTCTGAGCAAGCTATAGAGTCAGGTCATAGACTTGCACATGTCAGACACCAAGGGATGGCCAAGACCAAAGTACCTTTCCGCAGCAAAGTGTGGTTTCCAGGCATGGATGCCCTAGTAGAAGAAAGGATTCGGGACTGCCACATATGCACAATCATCGGAAGGGACCCAGCTCCGGCACCGGTCATCACAGAGGAGCACTGTGCCGAACCATGGTCCAAGTGAGCATCGATTTTGGGAGCCCTCCCAATGGCCGCAGTACTGTAGTCTTGATGGACTCGCACTCGAAGTTCCTTGTTGTCGAGGTGATTTTTTCCACTGTATTTCCTCAAGTCCAAGCTGTCCTAGACAAGACGTTTGTGCTACTGGGCCTTCCTGATGAGATTAAATCTGACAACTGACCCCAGTTCCAGGGCAGAGAGTTCAAGGACTACCTAGCTGGAAAGGCCATCCGACACCGGAAGATCCCTCCTTAATGGCCACAGGCGAAGGGTGAGGTCGAACGCTTTATACAGACCCTCAATGGGGCACTGAGAATTAGAGTGGAAAAGGGGGTAGATCTCTCCATAAGTTCCTGAATGCATGTCAACAAAACCCACACAGCAACACCCGCTGTGCACCATCCCACCTGCTTTTCCGGCGGGCCCCACAGGATAGCATCATGGCGGACCCTGCTTGGCACCCTGCCTAACTAGACTGGGAAGCCCCTCAGACCAGAAGAGAAATCACCAACCGGAAGGCAAGCCTCACACGAGGGGCCCAATCGTCCTCGTGTGCATGGGCGACTATGCTGTTGTGAAGGATAGATACCCCGGGTGCCTTTAGAGCCTGAGGTGTGGAGACTCATTGCCATCCAAGGGACCATGGTTTCTGCCAAGAGGGGCACGCGACTGGTGACCCAAAATGTGTAGTGGTTCAAAAAGGTGGCTGGGCCCTGCCCCAGTCAGGAGTGGAATGGAGATCTGGAGATGGAAGACGACTCACTTGTGGATCCTACACCATCCACTGTGGTAGCCGGAGAGACTGTAGCCTCGCTGGGGCCAGTGAGATTGCCCCAGGTGTTGATCCGGCATGCCAGGACACCTTGAGTATGCCCGTAGCTGGCCTCCCGGATGGAGTAAGGCCCAAGCCCAACCCCCGGTGGCAGACGTATGGTTTCCGGCCTAATCCAGCTCGCAGCCAGCAGCTCAGAGATGTGTGTGTGTCGTGCCTCCATAGCAAGAACCATGTGAGTGATGGACACTAAAGAAAAGGAGGGATGTAGAGAGCCAAATGGCCTCCCCACAGCATTGTTTCACCCGTAGCACTCCTCAGGGCGGCATTGTCCAAAGGAGATAAATAGATGGCAAAAGACCTCTCGGGGTCTTTGCCCACACAGAGAAAGCTAACTGTTTCATGTGTGTTTTGTGGGTACCGGGTACAGATGCAATTTAGCAAAAGGTGAAACAAATAAATCTGAGGCTTGAGCAGCTCAGGTTCATATAGTATATGGCCGAAGGCTCTGGTGAGAACTTGAACAATTTAAGAAGAAGGAAATTAGGGCCCTTCCTAGAGTCACTTGTTTATTGAGCGAGCGGGTGAGGGGGCAAGACGCGCTTTTAGCAGATAGATTTGGGGGCATTTTCTTACTTGATAGAAAGCAGCGAGGAAGGGATCCCAAGCCAAAAATGTTAGAAATTTACACAGCCTCCTCTGGGCTACGATGGATGTGGACGGGTCCGGTCTTCGCCTATGCGCGTCCCTTGCCACAGAGCTCGAAGTTCGCTTAAGTAGAGCAAGGGAATCAGCTATTCCAACGCAGTCATAAACACATGTGACCGTCACCATGAAGTCATTAACACGCATATGCCTTTAGGCGCTAGAGTCATTCTCGTTCCTCCTCAGGGCACTATGGTGGCTGGGACATACAGTTCCCCATGAATTCAGCACAACAAGGTGTCCTGTACCGTGGGTCTCGAAGCACACTTAAGTAGCATGTGGATCACTCTCGTCCCTCCTCCGAACACTATGGAGGCTGGGACATGCAGTCCCCAAGAGACCCACAACTGCAAGATGTCTTGCGCTGAGGGGCTCAGAACACACATAAGTAGTGCAAGTGTCACTGTTGCCACTCCTACTCCTCCTCCTCCTCCTCAGGGCGCTATAGAGGCTGGGATAGTCAGGAATCCATAACAACAAGATGTCCCATGCCACGCAGGTCAAGGCACGCTTAAGTAGCACGCGTCACTTTCGCCACCCCTCCTTCTCTGGGCGATATGGAGGCTGAGACATATACATACATTCCCTTCAGTCCACTGCCCAGTTCTGCATTGATCTAGTCCCTCAGTGCAAGTGCTCATTCCCTTCTTTCCCTCAGGTCTCTAATAGCTACCACTATGTAGCAACACTATTTCCTTCCAGCTTCACTTCAACGTACCAGAATTCTATCTTCCTCCTTCAAGGCTTCTACCAGTACTCCCTTCTTACATACCCTCTGCCAGTACTCCCTCTTGGCTATCATTCTAGCGTCTCCCCAGATTCTCCACCAGTAATACCTACCTCTGAGCTCTAGAGACCCTGCTCCTCGCTCCCTCCTCTGCCAACATGTCACTTCCAGGGCCATTACAAGTACAAGTACTACTTTGCATCAGACCTTTATCAGCATGCAACTGGTGCTCATTTAGGTTTAAATCTTTTTTTATTTGAAAACTGCACCTGGAAGGCAAATCATTCAGAGTAGACAGTACAACATCAGCAGCAATAATATACATGAAAAGGGTACGGATAATGCACAAGGGAAGCTTTATGACAGTCCAGTACTCATTAGATCTGTTGCTGCCTTGATCTGTAGGGAAAAAGTGCAGCGTGCCAATCAGATGGAAACCCCCCTACTCCCTCCCCCCCCGTCCAGTGCTCAAGTCAATCTCCTCCTGTGTCGCCCCATCAGGCCTCAATTCGGGGTCCTGCCATTTCCCCCCCACGTCAGACCTCGCCCTCCGGTTCCGTGAGACGTAACAGGCGGAGATACCGTGGGCATGTAAGTTACGTGAATTCTGTGATCAGTAGAGTGCGGAATGGTTGCCAAAGCTCATCAAATTGGTCTGTGTCTCCGGCTAAGGTAAGGGACATCTCCATCCCCAAAACCCCCCATAGCCGGTGAAGCCAACCTGTAGTGGAAGGGATGGTAGCAGTGCGCCAGTGTCCCAGGATGTTTTGGATTGCCGAGCCTAGGGCGATGGCCATTTGGCGTCCTCTGCGAGAGCGTAGGGGGTATGTTAAGGAATTAGGGAGCCCAAGTATGATGTAGGCAGGAAAGCGGGGCAGTTCGGTGTGGAAATGTGTATCTACGTCGTCAATCACTTGTGTCCAATATGGTTGTATCAGGGGGCAGTCCCATAGAATGTGCAGTAATGTGCCCAAGTGTCCGCAACCCCTCCAGCAGCTCTTGTCTTTGCTATGATCCATTTCACCAATGCGTTCCGGCGTATAGTACAAGTATGTGGTCATCTTAGTTAGTGTCTCAGTAAGCCCTGAGTGGTATGCCGAGTGTCGCGCTCGGTAGGATATTTGGCTCCATTCTTTGTGGCTCAGGGTCCTGCCCAGTTCCCTCTCCCAACGCTCCCTTCCCGGATTGTAAAGATGGGTAGATTGTGGTTGGAGGAATTTGTAAATGTCAGATATGAGTTTGGTGTCTGAGGTGCGAGTCAGTAGCCATCTCTCGTACGGCCGGAAGTGTCGGTCGGCTGACTCCCTCACTTGCGGCTGTAGGGCCCAATGGCGAACCTGAAGGTAACGCATGCGCTCTGTTTCAGGGAAGTTGTATTCTTGTCGGAAGAGGGGGAAGGGAAGCACCCCCTCCGGACCGTAAATGTGACAGAGGCAGCGGCATCCCGCCGACCGCCAGTGGGTATAAGCCCCCTTCACCATACTCGGGGTGAAGTCTGGGTTGTCGACTAGAGGCGTTAGCGTTGAGGGAAAGGTGGTGAGATCGTGTACCTCGTTAGTGGCGTCCCACGCTTGCAACGGGACCCGTGTGACGAATGAAGCGTAGAGATTAGCCGGTCGAGCTGCTTTGTGAAGGAATGGGATTTCTTGAAGTGGACGTCCAGCTATCGATTGATCCTGGAGTAGCCAGGGTTTCTCGGACTCCCACCTGCTCCATTCTACCAAATAACGCAATTGCGCCGCTTGGAAATACTTGTGCAGGTCTGGTATTCCTAACCCCCCTCTTCAGGGGCAAGCATGGACAGGGCCTTTCGCATCCTCGGCTTCCGGCCTTGCCAAATAAAGTGGGCGAGATATGCCTGCGTTTGCCGGAGCCATCCCGTGGGTGGTCAAAGCAGCAATGCACGGAAGAGGTACAGAATTTGAGGTAGAATTGTCATCTTGACAGCTGCAATTCTGCCCAGCCACGAGAGGGGAAGGCTTCTCCTTCAGTCCAGCTCCCCGCGAACCTTCTTCTGGAGCGTGGCGTAATTAACCGCTGTCATTTTAGGGAGTGTGGAGGTCAACTGGATCCCTAGATAAGGCACTGCCTCCGACGCCCACTGGAGGGGGGGGGGGGTGGTTTGCAGGTATTCCCTGGTGGAGGGTGTCAGGGAAAGTGATTTATCAGCATTCATTTTAAAGCCGGCCACCGCCGCAAAATTCTCCAGTTCCACCAAGCTTGCGAGGAGGGACGTCCGCGGATTGTCAAGTGTGAGCAAGACGTCATCCGCGTAGAGGCTAATGGTATGTGTGTAGCCACTGAATTTTATCCCTGTCACCGCGGTGTTTTGGCGGATCCTCTGGGCTAGTGGCTCCAGATAAAGGGTAAAGAGCAGGGGCGACAGAGGGCAGCCCTGCCTCGTGCCCCTCTCGATGGGAAAGCTCCGGAAGCTGTAGCCGTTAACTCGGACCACTGCTGTAGGAAATGTATAGCAATTAAAGATGAAGGTGCTGAATTTCTCACCGATGCCCATTTTCTTCAAGACCAGCTCTAGGTACGGCCAGTGGACGCGGTCGAATGCCTTTTTGGCATCTACCGCCAGTAGCATACGTTCCCTGGGGGTTCTGGAGGTCTTCTCTATAAGGTGAGTAACTTGTTTGGTGTGGTCGACCGTTTGGGGGTCCAGTGTGAATCCTGCCTGGTCAGGGTCTATGAGGCCCGGCAAGTGGGGGCTCAGGCGGGCCGCCAAAATGCTCGTGTACAGTTTGAGGTCGATGTTAAGAAGCGAGATGGGGCGGTACGAGCTGCATTTAGATTTGTCCTTCCCCGGTTTGGGGATGACTGAGAGAGACGCTCGCAAGAGGTCTTGGGGGATAGCCCCGGGTTCCAAGAAGGTGTTAAACAGGCGGGTGAGGATCGGGGCTAAGATAGTGCAGAAGATTTATAGAAGAGTCCCGTGAAACCGTCAGGCCCTGGGCCTTTCCCGGTTTGAGTTTAGCTATGGCCGATATCACTTCCTCTATGCGGATGTCTCTGTCGAGATATTCTGCCTGCGAGGGCTCTAAGGAGGGGAGCGCCACTGAGCCTAGATACTCGGCCGCCGCCCGACCGTCGAGACGATCCACGGCATAGAGAGAGGTGTAGAAATCTCGGAATGTGTCCGCTATCTCTACATCTTCCGTGACCGTCGCTCAATCGGGGAGGGAAAGCTCTTTTACCGTCTGTTGGTTTCGTAAGACCCGGAGTCTGCTTGCCAGCAGCCTACCGCACCTGTCTCCACCCGTTTTATAGGCATGTCTCAGCCGTAGGGCTGCGTATTCCGCCCGGTCCGTGTCCAGCGCGGACAGGAGGTGTCTGGCCGCTTTAAGCTGTTTCCAAATCCGGGGGGCCCCTGTCCGTTGGTGGATGCGTTCTAATTCCCGCACCTGGTGGGTAAGCTCGTCTCGTTTGAGCTGCCTATCCTTATTCTCCACTGCGAAGATGGCTATAAATTCTCCCCGGAGTACTGGCTTCATGGCTGCCCACTGTGTAGCCTGTGTCGTGTCTCCGTTAGCGTTGTGTGACTGGTAGTCGTGGATTGCATCCTGAATGCGTTTCACTACCTCTTGTCTATGTAGTAAAGTGTCTCGGAGGCGCCATACCCTGAGGGGATTTGAGGTAGGTGGCAACGTGAGGGTGGTGGTAACCGGCGCGTGGTCCGAGAGTGAAAGGTGGCTAGTGTGCAGACCGGGCCAGAGGCTAAGAGGTTATCCAATCTAGCGTAGGTCTTATGTGCGTTAGAGTAGTAAGAATATTCTCTGTCATTGGGGTAAGTACGACGCCAGAGGTCATGTAGGTCCAGCTCAGTGAGTCGGTCTGTGCAGGTGGTGGAGAAAGTCCCGGCCTGGGGAGAACGTTGAGCTGATCTATCTAAAGCTGTATTAAACACCATATTGAAGTCCCCCCCCCCCCAGTATGATGTGTCTGTCTGGGGTGGCGGTGATGTCTGTCAGGGCTGAGTGGAGGAAGCGCTCTTGGCCTTCGTTGGGACTATAAAAGGACCCGATGGTGAACAGTAGGCCTTCCAGAGTAAAGAGGTACGCCAACAGCCTTCCTTTCTGTTCTGCACATTTGTGTAAGACTTTACCTTTAAACGCCTGTTCTACTAAAATCGCCACTCCACCGGTCTTATTGGGGCCAGAGGAAAAGAGCTGAGTGGGGAATTTCCGGGACCGTAGTCGGTGGCAATCAGGCGCCATCAAATGCGTTTTTTGCAGAAGGCAGATGTCTGCCCGTCAGTTTTCCAGCAGGGACAGAATGGCACGCCTTTTGACAGGACTGTTGAGACCCCATACATTCAGGGTTAGAATTTTAAGAGTGGTAGGTGGCATGGTGTCTATGGGAATTGGACTGGCTGATTAGCAAGCCTGATGAGATGTGAGACGTCAGGGTCGGGTTTCGACCATTGTGTATAGAACGGAGCACTGGACAACCCACCCCCTCTCTCACCCATCCCTCTCCCTGAACCAACCCCCCCGTCCCAACCAACCCCACAAAACATCCCCAACCCCAACAAAGTCCTCCCCCACCCCTGTTTGCCCCCCAACCTCCCCAGAACAATCCCTGAGAAAAGAACTACTCATAGTCTCGGGCCTACTTGTGCATAGCGCAGGTCCGTAGGAAGTCATTGTAGAGGGTAACGTGGCAGCGGCCGAATCGGCGGCTCCCCGACCCATCCCCCCAACAGAGCTATAGTGTGAAGTTATACCCCTGGATAATATTGTCTTACAGTTTGGTCGCTGTGTTATCTGCTACTTCTTGCACAGCTGCCTCCTGTTCTTGAGCGACTGTAGCAGGGTCAGGTTTCGGGATGGACCTCGGGGATCGCCTCCGCCGTACTGTCTGCCATCCCTCTCCTGGTCGCCGTAGGGGGCCATCTTGTGTTCTGCTTGGGGATGCGTCCCTAGATCCTGCTTCTTTCGGCATGTCAATGTCCAGTAAGGCACAAGTGTCACGGAGTGACTTGAGCTGGTGCAGCGATCCTTTCCACCTAAAGATCAGACGAAACGAGTGCCCCCAGGAGTAGGGTATTCCGTTGTCTCTCAGAAAGTTCGTCGCAATCCGGAAAGATTTACGTTTCTGTAGGGTGATGGTGGAGAGGTCTTGAAACAGGGATATGGGTTCATCCCGGAAGTGAATTGGTTGTTTCGCTCGGGCCTCTCTCAGTATACGCTCTTTCAAGGGGAAGTCCGGGAGGAAGGCCAGTATGTCTGGGGGGGGGGGGGGGGGGGGGGTGGGGGCGGTGCTCTTTGTGCCATACCATCTCTATGGGCACAGTCAATCCATATCTCAAACTCCTCAGACTCCCCCAGGATCTCCCGGAATAGGTCCTGCAGATATTCAACCATATTGTTCCCCTCGGACTTCAACCGGACTCCACGGACCCGTATGTTGTTCCGCCGAGAGCGGTTCTCAAGATCTTCTGAGTGCGCCTGCAGGTCCACTTGCTGGTCTTGAAGACGGAGAATCTCTTCTTGCAGCCGCTCCACCTCCATGCTGCAGGATTGATCTGCCTCTTCCACCGACGCCACGCGCTCGCCCAAGCCATCTAGATCTCGACGCAGCTCCCGTTGTTCCCCTGCCAATTCCTGTTTCAGGGCTTGGAAGTCATCCCTCAGGGTGTTAAAGAGGGAGGCTAGGAAGGCTTTGGTGATGGGAGCGGTCTCGTCATCCTGCCCCTGGGGGCTAGCTGGAGTCTTCGGGGACGCCGTTGTCTGGGCTTTCTCCCCTTTTGGCGCGTTTTTGTGGAGAAGGTCCACGATATTACGGGTTCCCTTGTGTCCCGCGTGTGCCATGTCGCCGGTTTATGGGGCCTTAGGTGCCCCGGCGTGAGAGTCAAGGAGGGCGCAGGTGGCACTACGGTGACGTCGGTAATAGCTCCTGCTAGGGCCGTTGAGCTGTCACGGAGTCTCAGGGCCCGTCGTGTGGTAGGTGCTGGGGTCGATACGTGGTCTTGTGCGGCCGGGCTGGCCGGAGATCATCCGGTTTGTGCGCCGGGTCCGAGCCAATGATCAGGGCCAGGCGCAATGTCTAGGAGGAGGGCTAGTGGGGCACCTTAATTTGGCGCAGCAGTGATGAACTCTTTATTTTCTGATCTTTGTCTCTGCTGGGCCGTGGGAGTCGCGGGCTGGGGGCTGATCAGGATCCGCTGCGTCTCCGCCTGCATTGACGGGGTACAGGGGTCCCACCTCTAATTTCAAGACCCCGGCCGCCGGTCCCCGGTAGTGGGTGCAGGTTCCAGGAGAGTGTCGCCGTGGTCGGATCCCTTCTCAGGGACCCCCGCGTGGTCCGAAGACGAGGGTCGTTGGTGCTCCTAAAATGGCTGGAGATGTTTGCTCCACCATCTCCCCGGGCCGAAAATGGCGCCCCGAGCCCAGCCGCTGGTGTCTCCCCAACGCTGGCCCAGATCGGCGCCCGCCCGCTCCAGCCCCTTGTCCGGGGGCAGGTAGCTCCGCCAGTCTCCAGGGGCGTACAGGTTTGCCCCGCCTCAGGCTCAGACGCTACCGAGGCTTTCTTGGGTGGAGGCCCAGTCCCCCGTCGCAAAGCACACAGATCGGGGCCCCCTCCGCCAGTCCCCGAGGGGCGCTGCTAGTCGGTGGTGCGCTGCCACCTAGATCATGTGGTGGTACAGTTCCTCCCCGTCCCCGGTCCCCAGACAGCGACCGCGGCCCTCGCCGGATTGTGGCCCGGTCCGTCGCCCCACGCCTGGCTCACCTCAACTTAGGCTTAGTCTCTTGGTTGTGGGGGAGGTCCGCTGCTTCCCAGGCTGGGGGTGTGGTGTTTCCGCTGGGGGACCGTAGGTGGTCGGGGCGCGGGATGTGCCTCTCTGTTCCGGTCTGTTCCCGGACTAGGCCCCAAGCCGGGGGCTCGAGTGATCCATTCGGCGGGTACCTCCTGGCTCTGTGAGGCAGCGCGGGCCGAATCTTCACCGGGGCACACAGATTGGGCCCCCTATGCCAGTCCCTGAGGGGCGCTGCTAGTGGGTGATGCACTGGGCCGCCTAGATCATGTGGTGGTACCGCTTCTCCCTGTCCCCGGTCCCCAGACCGCGACCGCGGCCCTCGCCGGATTGTGGCCCGGTCCATCGCCCCATGCCTGGCTCCCCTCAACTTAGGCTTAGTCTCTTGGTTGTGGAGGAGGTCCGCTGCTTCCCAGGCTGGGGGTTTGGCGATTCCGCTGGGGGACCATAGGCGCTCGGGGCGCGGGATGTGCCTCTCTGTTCCGGTCTTTTCCCGGACTAGGCCCCAAGCCGGGGGCTCGAGTGGTTCGGTCACCCGATCTGCTGAGGGCCGACCCTCTGCTGCCTGCCACGGTCAGCGGCCAGTCTCACGTTCACCGATCGCCCGTCCACTGCTTCAGGGGCGATGGGGGACGTGCCCGTCCCTCCGGCGGCCCCGACTCGGGTCGCAGGGTTCTGGATTCACTCCGAGTGGTGAGTGCCCGGGGCCGCCCTTTTCACGATGCACGTCGGCGGGAGCTCTCGGTGGGTACTTCTTGGCTCTGTGAGGCAGCGCGGGCAAAATCTTCACCGGGGAAACTTCGGGGTCATGCGCTTCGTCCCCGGCCGCAGAAGCAGTGCAGGTAGGGGGAATTCACTCGAAGGAAAGGGTGCTTAGGGGTTCAGGGCCGGAGAGCCTCGGGAAGACACGTCCGATCAGACCGCCATCTTGGCCACGCCCCCCAACTGGTGCTCATTTAAAGCGCTCCAAAACCTTCGGGTCGAGTTTGCGCTATATAAATCTGCAAAAATAAATATTGCGGTCTCCAGGTTTCAGTCATCAGTGTCTCTTCACTGAGACACCTGTCGGCAGTCACTTTTTTCAAACTCCTCTTTCCTCAAGGCATTTGTCATCATTCCATTCTCCATTTTCCCTTCCTCAGTCCCATGTTTTTTACAATATTATTGGCAATTAGCACTTATATAGGTCCCTATCAGCACTTTACAGTACTAGGCCTCTCAGCACTACCTTCCTCAGCAGCCCATGCCAGGTATCTCGCAACTCTGCCTGGCACTGAGCACCTGTAAAGACTTCCTTTCTCAGTCCATCAACTATTTCAATAGTTATAAAACTGCTGCAGTTACACATTTGCAATGTGAAAGTCATAGTTTAGCGTTTCAGCAATACAAGCATAGCCTTTTATGTTTCAGAGGTAATAAGTGCCATCGCACTGAGAAATAGATCTGTCTTTACCTTGCCAAGAAGCATAATTGATAATCAAGTATGAATAGTTCAAGTTTTATTCACGTGAATTTGGACCAAAGATCCTCAAACATTTTCACAAATAAATTAAAAACACGTCTAAAATCTCACATCATTATAAAAACATCAAAAAACATATTATGCACTCAACTTCCCTTTCAGCTTAGCCCATAACCGTATACATCAGACAGTATCAAATTACATTTCTAAAACCATTTAAAAATACTTTAACTCTTTGCATGAATTTCCCAATGGCAACGGCTATATCTAAATGGCTCAATTCTGTTACAAGGGTTACTGCCTGCGCCCTATCTTTTATATCATACTTCTTAAAAATCGGTCGTAAAAACTGTATTGGAATATTGGAATATCTAAACGTTTCTGACAGTCCATTAATATATGTAAAATGTCACATGAAGTGCCCAAAGTGCAGGTGCATTTTTCCTTATTGTCTCTCATAGAGCCTTTCACACCATTATTTGCGTAACAGGGGTTCACCCCAATTCTTCACCTTAATATTTCTCTTTGCAAATGCCAGTAGGGTAACCTACCGGTATAAGGGAAGCATTGTTCGTTTTTCCACGCGGTAGCCATAAAATGTTCTGACATGTTATTCAAGAGATAGTCTTGATCCTGTGCCTGCTAATTTTCCCCTGCACCCTAAGTTCCCTCTTGTCCATTTTTATCAGGTAAGTGTTGGGGCACAATTTAACCTTCATCAGACAACATGCCTTTGTGATAGCAGCTCTTATCTGTTTTGCCCAATTTAATTCACTCTTCTCAATTTCGTTTTTGCACCATTGTGCTATTTTAAGAAACTCCCCTGTTCCCAAATGCTGCCAGAAACGAAGTAAGGCCATACAGGCTAGACTGCCCCATGAGGTAATTCCCAATTCAAGTCTCACTGCCTGGACCGTTGCCGGCTTGGGCAATGAGAATAGATTTTTCAAAGTTTTACCCTCCTCCTCCCAACCATATTTGCCACTCAGATAAAGTAATTCTGCACCATACAATAACTGAGGGGGTACTATCGCTGAGTAAGCTTTTAAAACCGGTCTATCAGACATCGCGCCATTAGCCGTATTACATTTTTTCAATCTGCTGACCGATGCTGATGATCTCAGCTTTAGTGCATCTAGGTGTGTATGCCATTTCAGTCTTCTTTCAAACTACATTCCCAGATACCTATATTCTACGACGTTTTCCAGCTTCTCAGCACCCTGAAACCAAGTAAACCCAATTTTCTTTCTGCCAAATCCTAGTATCTTTGTCTTGTCCATGTTGACGACAAGTTTTTTCAAGCAACAGTAATCATTGAACCTACTTAGCTTTCTTTGCAGGCCAATTTCAGTTAAGTCGCCCGCATATAATAGACAAGCAATATGCTTTCCATCTTGTTTCGGGCTTGCCCCATTTACAATACCTAAAATTGACGGCAAATCTGCTAAGAACAGGGAGAACAGCAGAGGGGCTAATACGCACCCCTGCCACAGTCCATTTCCAATCTCAATTTTTTCAGATAGGCTTCCCCCTGTTTCTAAAACTATCTGGGCTCAGTTGTTTGTATGGAGAATTTGTATCAGTCCTAACAAATCCTTTGGGATACCATATCCAATTAAAGTCTCCCACAGCAGCTCCCGGTCCACTAGATCAAAGGCTGCACTGAAGTCCACGAAACAGCAGAACAAACTTCCCCTTCGCTCAATCGACTTCCGCTCAGTGGACCAGAGAGCAAAGCAGTGGTCAACCGTAGAATATGCCGATTTAAACCCCCCGTGTTCAGGGGGTAGAATCAGATTTTCTTCAGCCCAGTCCCGAGCAATCCCAGTAATACTTTTGCAAATACTTTTTCCCCTATATTAAGGAGATTTATTAACCTGTAGTTCTTTGGCGCTTTTTAAATCACCTTTCTTATGGACTGGTCTTATGATAGCTCCTCTCCAGTTTTCTGGAACAATCCCTGACTCTACGATCTCCTGAAACAGCTTTGCGAAAAACTCTGCCCACCACTCAGGTCTTGTTTTCATTATCACTGCCGGCAGATTATCAGGGCCTGCGGCACGAGTAAGGTTCAGACTTGTTATAATTTTCATAATGTTGCTGGAGGTAAAATATTATTTTATATCATCCCTCACTCGTACCCATGTTATTGTACTTGCCTTGTCTTGTATTGGAAATTTCCCATAAATTTCTCCCAGGTAGCCCACCCAATCGTCTTCAGGGACCATACTATCTAGGGATCCTATTTTCCTACCGGCACTCTTTCGGACCAGCTTTCAAAACACTTTCACATCCTTAAATTCAATTACAGCCAACATATTTGCCCAGCAACCATCTTTATAAATTCTTTTCTTATTCCTAATTAACAATTTATATGTTATCCTTAGTTTCGGGAGGGTCAATGATGCTTCCACATTATACCTTGCCCTCAATCTTCTCTCGCATTTCCTGATAAGTGCCTTGGATATACGGCATTCCTCGTCGAACCAGGGACACTCATTTTTGCAAGATCTTTTACTTCCTAACCCCGGTTTACTTACTTTAAATTTTACCCATAGGCTTTCCACCAACTTACTTATTGTATTTCTTCTGATAGATACCCCTTAACTTTTCTATATGTTCTTCCGATATACCAGTTGTCAGCCGTTTTGGGTATTCCACATGTACCTGAAGTGCCATCTCTCTATTTTTACCCCTTGTTATATGTAACTCTGACCTCAGTGGGTAATGATTGCTGCCTCCAATTCTCTGCTACCTCAAAGTGTTTAATTAGGCCAAAGCTCCAGGCATGGGTAAACGCATAATCTATCTGGCAGAGGTGCAGGCCATTCACGAAAGAACACCCTGCTGGCCAATCTGTCTGCATTCTCCCATTTACACATACCATACCCAATGAGCCCATTAACGGTGCAAAAGCCACATCTTGGGGCGAGATCTCTCCACTTGGGAAATTGGCCACTTCAATATAATAGGATATTAACATTTCCTTTCACCAACAATCTATCCTACGTGATGATTAAAGTCACCCAACACCAATAATACATCCTTCTGATAGTATTCACTCACAAACATTATATCCTCTTTTAGTTTTCCCGGATTTTCGTTATATTCGCTCTCATTTCCCTTCTGTATATACACATTTAAAATGCATATTCCTTCGTAACATGGTTCAGGCTTCTGTAACAGCACCCTACAACCTAATGGCCATTTACAATGTAATTTCATGGCTTCCACCTTCCTGGCAATTTTTACAGAGATCAGTGTTAATTGCTCTCCCGAAGGTCTGCCCAAGGGATTTTTCCTTTCTGCTTTAGAATATACTACCTACTTGGTAGTTCGGGCTGGACTGTTCCCATGAGGCACAGGGTCAGACTGATTTGCATATGGCCATGTCTGAACTGGGGTGGCTGAGTGAGCTAAAGAATGGTGATGGATTAAACCCAGATCAGTTGACTGGGGGTGAGTGTTTGATTTGCTCAAACGCTCCGTCCATCATCCCCTTTTGTATTGCTTTGTTCGCCCTAAGTTGGCAGGGTATGCTCAGACGTGAGTCCCTTGCTCACTTGGCCACTGGATTCAAGATAGCCTGGCTGATGAGGATTATGAATCCGGAACCGGTCCCAGGATGCTTGTTTCCGGTCCAGGGAAGACATGGCTTGGTAGTTCGGGCTGGACTGTTTCCATGAGGCACAGGGTCAGACTGATTTGCATATGGCCATGTCTGAACTGGGGTGGCTGAGTGAGCTAAAGAATGGTGATGGATTAAACCCAGATCAGTTGACTGGGGGTGAGTGTTTGATTTGCTCAAACGCTCCGTCCATCATCCCCTTTTGTATTGCTTTAGAATATTGAGCAAATCCTTCAGTAACTAGTGTAGCTAGGGTATCGTCGCACAGCCAAGTCTCCTGTAGACACACAGTATCGTTTCTCCTAACAAGCTTGTTAAAACTGTCCTGGCTCAATATTTTATCATAACCATTTATGTTCCATGATAGTATAGAGCATACTCCTAGTCGGTCTTTTTCAGATATCCCTCCTCCTCATGCTCTGGGGGTGCTAGTGCTCTGAACCTATTCCCAACAAGCATATCTGTTTTGTGTCTTACTATTCCTTTTTCAGTTATGGTTATTTCAAGGTCCTCCTTCTCATCCCATCTTGAATTGATTATTCTTATCTGTCGTACTCCTAGACCAGCATGGTTTGTAAGGAAATACAGCCCCTGCCTTTCTTTCTGCATTTCCTCCCATCTTACCAATCTAATACACTCCTTTAGAAACTCATTTTTAGCTTTTTCGACCGCAGTCTTTACTAAGGCTGAATAAAAAAGGACCTTAGTTACTTCACCCCATTTGTTGTTTATGAGGAACCCTACTTCTCTAATATCCTCTGTGCCAATGTTATGGATGCTTGCACATTTTGATAAAGAAAAGAGGAGTTGTGATCTGTTTAGGGGTTTTAATTGCTTAGCTTTTTTCCCACCTTTGCCCTGACCCGATGGCTCTAGAACAGTGTTCTTCAATCTGTGGGGCGCGCCCCACTGGGGGGGCGCGACACCTTCCCAGGGGGGGCGCGCACTCCACTTCAATTTGACCTTTGTGCCCTGCAGTCGTCTGTCTGTCCGTGCAAGTCTTCTTGAAGCACTCCGGACTCCGGTATGTGGAAGGGGGAGGGAGGGGAGATTGATAGCGCAGGAGGTGCCCATTCTTTTGTTATGTTAACTCTCCCAGGAGGGGGTTAATCACAGAGCTGACAGCTTCAGCTGCAGTGTGACACGCTTTTGGTTTTTAGCAGAGGAGACCCCTCGGCTCCCACTGCACCTGAAGCATGTCAGCTCTGTTAATTAACCCCCTCCTGGGAGAGTTAGCTCTTCCCAGAACGGAGACGAAGTTTCCAGGGACATAATGCTCCGTTTACTTTCTCTTGTATTTGTTTGCTCATGATTGTCACTTTTGCCTCATGTAATTTAGCGTTTGCTTTTGTAATTTGTTAACTTGTAATGTTCTCTCATGTATCAGTTCTGTTCCTATTGTGAAGCGCTCCGACCCCTTCGGGTAAAGTCTGCGCTATATAAAAACGCATAAATAAATAAAGGGGTTGGGTGGGGGGGACTGAAAGTGCCAGCTCTATTCTACAGTCTTGCCTCATGACCTTGAATCATTTTAAAACACAATGTTGTAAATATCGTTTTTCAACCATTCATTTTTAATGTGTAAAAGTCTATTACATACATTTTACAGACAAAATGTGTTTATGCGTCATGCAACTTCCATATAAAAAGTTTATTTTAGATCAATACATGACCTCACATATGAGAAATAGAAGGTGATGACATATTATTTACAGTAATATTAGTGAACTGCTGTTGTGTCACATACTGAATTTTTTGTAATAGCAAATACCCAGGCAGACTTCAAACACAAAAGCTGGCTAAATAGTAAAGATAAAAACATAAATGTGTACTAGATAAAAAGTAATGCAATGGACTGAAATGATATCAAAAATAATTGAAATTTAATAGATGAATACACTTTTCATATAAAATACATAAAAAAACATGTGGCTATTATTTAAGTATATATTAGAAGCACATCATGATACATAAAAAAAGGATCTTTTGTTTTCCTTTTTATGAAGAATAGGGCTGTGTGTCAACGCGTTTCGACAAAGTCTTTTGTCTTCATCAGGACTAGTAGATAGTCAGCCACTCTTTCTAAACAAAATAAAAACGTATTTAGGTGACTATTAAAAAACACAGTTCATTGCATAGGCGTTTTCTTTGTAGACCACAGAGTGTTCTCAATTCGATAAAAAACTTTCTATTAGCCAGACTTATATTGTAATATAGACAACAAGTAAAGATATACAGTTGGAAAATCAATATAATAAATGAGATAAACACATTCTACATACATACACATAAATATACATATACAATGTACACATAGGTTCAATAGATACCCATACCTATGTAACCTTACAATCATAAATCTAAATGACAATTATTTGATGGAGATTAGCCTAGTGAAGATTAGCGTAACATTTGGGAGACTACACTATTGAGGTGGGGAAATGTAGCTTGGCAGGGGGTCCTTGTTACCTACAAGTGTCACATACTGAAAACACACATCACTATCCCTGAATATCCGATGTACACACATTTAGTATTTGACCAAAGAAGGCATGAAAGAGCAGAGACTTGATCATAAAATCAAAGTTGGTCCGAACAGGGGCCCCAAAAATACATTTGGCCCACAGGCCCCAAAAAAATTATTATGCCCGGAATGTGCGCGTGGCGGTCGAGTCCAGACATTTCTGTCAGGTGGTGGGGGGGCCCAACATCTAAAATAATCAGCTGGGGGGGCTCAACCTACAAAAGTTTGAAGACCTCTGCTCTAGAAGAAGCCATAAGTCCAGGGTAGATTTTGACCTTAGACCATTTGATCCCTCCAGCGGTACAACCTCCCTTATATCCTTTAGTTCCCCCTTTATCCTTCTTCCTAAGGGCATTACTACTCTTAGGGCTGCTAAGTCCTGATCATAGTGTCTTACCCATCCTCCATTCCGTATAGTCCCCCTCTTTCTCCCCCGGGGATTTTCTAAGGTTAGTTTTACTATTCTTTGATTTGACTAGCTGTTTCTAATGCCTCCCCTGTTCAACTAGGGTACTGGCGTCTATCTCTTTTTTCAAGGACTTTGTCTTACTCTTCTTAGGACTTATGGTCTCTTCGCCTCCTCGAATCCCATATTCATTCTCAACACCCTTCCCTTTTCTCGGCCTCCATGCAGGCTTTCTTTAACTAGGGGCAATCTTCTCCCACCATGACCATGGGAATCACTTCTTGTAATTCCTCCTTTCTTCCCATCTTCTTATGATCATAGGGTATCGAGATATATATATACACTTGGTTCCTCTTTCTGTGATGGGGCAGCCCTTATTACTACTTCCTCCATACTGCTTGCCCTTTCCTGGTCTTCTCCAAGTGGCCTGACTATTGCAGGCATTAACCCTTTAATTTGTGTCAGCTCTCCTAGCATTACTTTAAACTGTCCCCCTTGTGTTTTAAAAGTTTATTGTTTAGTACTGATACCTCTAACAAGCCTTCTAGGGTTTTTTGGAGGATCCCCATAACTCCAGCATGGAGGCACTCAAGGTTACAGTACCCTCTAGACTATGCATTGAAGAGCGAAATAAATCATTCCCTCTAGCAAAAAGACTCTCTACTCCATCTTTCTCATTTAATTGCTCATTGGATCCTGGATTGAATCTTTTACTCTGATCCTTGCTGCTTGGGGGTTCGTCTTCACCTCCTTCCTTGTTATTTTGTTCCATTGACGGCTGGTAGAGTCTTGGCGAAGAGGACAGCCGGGGGTCCAGGGATATTCCTGTGAAGTTAAAAATGGATTGATTTGGGGGGTCTAAGTCCAAGTCTACCGGATTCTCTGATGCTGGGTGAGCCACGGCGCTCATCTCCTTATCCGTCAAGTCCTTCCCCTTCAAATGTTACCCTTGATTTCGATGACTGCGGCGTTAGGGTCAAGGATTATGCATTTGTCAGTGCTAGTTTTTTCCTTCCGGCCATATCACTTAAGACTCCTTTTATAATGCGATTTTCCCCCACTTTATCTGCTACTAATGCATTAGTCTCATTCTTTTCCGCATTCTTCGGACCTTTAGGGACCTTTGCTTTGCCTGGTGCCATCCTTTGTTCTTATCTTGCTTCCTACTTCTCCCTCTCTCAGGCTCCAATCCTACAACTTTGGTGAATTAGCTTTTTTCCTGATACGAGTCCCCCACAGGGTTTCCAAAAAATCCCTTTTTGCCAGCCCAGTGTCCAATGTCAACCAATGTCCGCTCTTTATCACTGGTGTAATTATCCTATCTATCACAGATGTATTCCTTTGGCCATTTAAAACATAGACAGTTGCACCTCACTTACCTCCATTCCACAGTCGTCACCGCTCTCTCCACTCTCTCTACTCTTCCAGCCACTACCACAGCCACTGCTTCCACTGTTGCAGCCACTTCTTATCTATTATTAGCCCCGCAGCTCTTCGAGATCATCCGGTTTCTGCCGGCAATAGCGTATTTCCTGGGCCACGCGGCCGAAAGCCTAAAGGAAGGCGCGTGGCCCAGGAAAGCCAGGGCTCACTCTCTTTCCTCCGGTCACAGCATCAGCGAAGGTGTCAGCGGCGGCGGCGGCATTCTCCGGCTCCAGCTCCGGCTCGCCTCACCTGTGGCGTGTCAGTGTTTTGACCATGAAAGTAGGCACGTAGTGCGTTATGCGTTTCAGCCGCATTGAAGAAATAACTTGCGGCCCCTGCTACGTTGAAAATAATGTTTGCGGCTTCAGCCGCGTTGAGAAAGAGTGACTCCCTGAGGGACCGTTGAGCTCACGGGAAAGAGTGCACTCGGCTCTCCGCTGACAGGGCTCCTGACCCCGCCACCTGCGCCAGAGCACTCCAATGGACTTCGGTGGCGAGGTAAGGCGAAACTTTCTCTCCAGCCCTCACTGATGGGAGCCTTCAGCCGACTGAGAGTCTGACCCACGGGGTCTCCACCCTCCACTGTCAGTCAGTCTAGCAATCTGCGATGAGTCACGGCGCATCTCTCTGAAGCTGCTGATTCGTGTTGTGAACTTACAGCCTGATTCATCAATCTCCCGTTTTGCGAGGCCCTCATAGCGAATCATAGCGAATCGCTATTAAGGACTCGCAAAACGGGATTCATGTAGGATTAGCAAATTTTTTTGCGATTCCTACTGATTCCTTATTTGCGATTAGCAAATTGCTAATCGCAAATAAGGAAAAACTCCCCATTCATTCCTATGGGCCAAAAGGCCCATAGGAATGAATGGGGAGTTTTTCCTTATTTGCGATTAGCAATTTGCTAATCGCAAATAAGATTGCGATTTGAAGGATGCCAGGGGTGTCCAAAGGACACCCTGTAGCACCCCTCAAATGACATTTGACACAGGTGTTGCACACACACATGTCCATGTGTGTGTACCATGCAACTCAGAAAAATGCATTTAAATGCATTTTTCTGAGTTTTCGCAATTTACCGCGAGGTTTGACCTCGCGGTAAATTGCGGCCAGAAATTGCGAATTCGCAAAAGAAATGTGGATGATGAATTACATTTAAGGAATCTCAAATAGAGATTCCTTAAATGTAATTCCTCGCAAAATTGCGAGAACGCAATCAGCGATTTTTGCATTTGGGATGATGAATCCCAAATGCAAAAATCGCACTCGCAAAGGGCCAGATTCTCAGAATCTGGCCCTTTGCGAGCCGATTTGGCCTTGATGAATAAGGCTGTTAGTCACTTGTGGGTCAAGATTCACCATTGACGCTCTCCGTTATTTTCACACATAAAGTATTAATAGTTTTTAGGTACAATAATATTAATCTTCACTGTTTTATAGTTGCTGTGGTAGTGAAAATGTTTACAAGAAACTGCACAGGTCATCCTTCAAGGAGATATCTGTTATTCCTGACCCAAAATGCCAGTCTTCCAATATAATTAACATGTACAACAATGTCTTGTATTCTTGTGAAGTAGCTTGGACTTGTGAGTTGTTGTTTGTGTTTTTTTGTCCCCAAGGTATTGCAACTAAGGTGGTTATTTACTTTAGATCACATTAGAAACTGGAAAAAGACTATTAGCGTTGTTTAATTATTTCAGAAGAGGACGAATGTCATCACAAAGGAAGCCTCCAGAAAAGACCTTTCTATTTTTTACTTGGTCATCTGGCTACCCTAACATGACAATTAGGTTGCCCGGTGTTTAAATATTAGCCCTGCAAGAATTTTGTAAGGGTGCAAGCAATCTATTCTAATATGGGCACCTCATTTGCTTTGCAGCTCCCATTTCAATGCTGATCTATAAACAAATATAAAGGAAATAGATGCAAGTATCATCACTGTTTTTAATATTGTCCAGTAGCTTTAGAATAAATAATATTTGGAAAAGTTATACCAGGACAATTTTTAACTCACTGACTTTTTTCTTTTTCACATTCATCACTCACATACCCGCTCCACTGTATTCCAGGTGTTGCAGCACACCTTGGCGGCACTCGGCTGTCAAGGTGGCCCCGATGATGAAGCATGTCACCGACCAGGTCGGTGAGTGAGGGGTTCCTTAAAAACAAAGGAGGACTTCTTCTTTTACACTAGTGTCTCATCCCACCAATATTGGCTGTCTAGCCTTATCTTTGGTGGTACTCCTTCGTATTGTTATATAGCTACCTATCCAGGCGATTGGGAGTACCCTTCCATCCACAGTAGTGGATAAAATCCCTTAACTCTCCTACCCTGTTAAATATATTTCTAAAAGCAAACCCACA